>NW_006400065.1:2428602-2455088 GCF_000299155.1 Elephantulus edwardii | reverse complement strand
GACCCTCTGCAGCAAGCGCTTCAGGTCCTCCTCAGTTTCAGCAAGCAGGGTTGTGTCATCTGCATAACGCAGATGGTTGACAGATCTTCCACCGATCCTGATGCCTCATTTCTCCTAATAGAGCCCAGCCTCCCAGATGATCTGTTCCGCATACAGGTTGAAAAGGTATGAAGACAGGACACATCCCTGGCATATGTCCTTCCCAATTTTGAACCATGCAGTGTTTCCTTGTTCTGTTCTGACGACTGCCTAGGAATATACGCCAAGAAATTTAGAACTGAGATACAAATGGAGATAAACACACCAATGTCCATAGCATTATTCACCATCACAAGAACATGGAAATAGCCCAAAATGTCTAGCTACAACCAAATGGACTGAGAAAGTGTGGTACATTCACATGATGGGTTACTACACAGCACTCAGGAGAAACTATTTTGAAAATTACATAAGTTGGGAGAGACTGGAGGGCATTATGCTAAATGAAGTAACTCAGTCTGATAAGGGCAAATACTGCATAAGACAAATAGAAGAATAACTAGTAAAATGTGAAAAGGGATCAAAGAAGGGAAGGGGTGGGAACAAAGGGGGAAGGAAGGGCAGGAGGGAAACCCAAAGGTTGCATAATTTGGTGGGTGATGGGAGAGGAGTAAGGGAAATGGGGAAGATCCAGCAGGGATCTGGAAACAGAATAATTATGGGCATGGTTTAATGGTGAATGATTGAACAAGAATTATTGTATGAAACACAATGTGAATGAAGGATGGTGTGAAACACCATGTACACAAACTTTGTATGCAAATCAATGTAAGAAAATAGTTCTTTATAAAAAGACAAATAAGACAACTATTGTGAAAAAATATAGGCTAACTGAGCAAGATGTGTGTAAATACTCAAAAGGGGAAGAAGAGTGGAAAAGGGGGTGAGGGAAAATCACTAGGATAGCAGAGGTTAGTGGATAGACAGGAGGGTGAAGGAACAGGAAAGATGCAGTGGAGACTTGAAGAGATGGGATGATATAAGGCATGGACCAATAGTAATTAGAGAACACAATGTACATGAATAAAACAATATATGAGTGATTGTACAAAACAATCAGAATTAGAATTCTGTCAAAGACAAACTATAACTACTAATAAACAATATTTTCCCTCTTAAAAAATCTTCCTAAAATGAATTACATTGTTAGTTACATTTTTGGTAAATTAGTGGAAACCTTGACTTTTCTCTTTTCCTTTAATTATGACTTTGTTCTCCAAAAAAAGTTGGTGTAGGATCCCCATACTACTGACCACAATGTTGAGGCTTAAACACTAAAAATTAGACAAAATTAGTGGTTACATAAACATTCACAGGGACACTGAGTTGTACAAC
Organism: Elephantulus edwardii; assembly: GCF_000299155.1. Taxonomy (NCBI): domain Eukaryota; kingdom Metazoa; phylum Chordata; class Mammalia; order Macroscelidea; family Macroscelididae; genus Elephantulus; species Elephantulus edwardii. Next base: position 2,453,714 of record NW_006400065.1, on the reverse strand, counting down.
AGCCTTGAAACCTGTTCTATCCTCAGCCAACGTTTTTGTCTCTGACACACATATTATCCTAGTCACTGAGTCAATCCATCTCATCAATTGTCTTCCTCTCTTGTGCTGTCCCTCAACCCTCCCAAGCATGATGTCCATTTCCAAGGACTGCTCCCTCCATGAAACGTGCCCAAAGTATGATGTCAGATGGAGCTTCAAAATCCTTGCCTCCAAGGAGCAGCCTGATTTCACCCTCTCCAGGATAAACCTGTTTGTTTTCTAGCAGTCAACGGTATATTCAATACTCTTCTCTAGCACTACAGCTCAACGGTATCAATTCTCCTTTTATCATCCTTAGTCTTTGTCCAGCTTTCTGATGCATAGCAAGTAATTATGAAGACCATGGCCCTAATCAGGTGCACCTTAGTCTCCAGACTGACATCATTGCTCTTCAGCACTCTGGGGAGGTCTTTTGATTTGCTGGCTACTAGTACCAAGAGTGTTGATTGTGGAGCCAAGCAAACTGAAGCTTTTAACAATCTCAACCTCTTCTCCATCTATAAATGATGCTGCCAATTGGCCCAGTGGTACATATCTGTTTTCTTTTTTTTTTTTTTATTCCAAACTAATTTATTTTTCAGAGTCCAAAATGTTCTGCACACAGCTAGATGGAGCTGCAGATTCTTTTAAGCCTCAAATTCAAACTCAAAGTACTGTGGGTCGAAGTAGTGGATACGGACATAACCATCTTCGCCGCCGCTGCTGTAGCTCTTGCCGTCAGGATGGAAGGCAACACTGTTGATGGGTCCAAAGTGACCCTTGACTCTTCCAAATTCTTCTTCAAAGGCCCAGTGGAAGAACCTGGCTTCAAACTTGCCAATCCTGGTAGAAGTTGTGGTTACATCCATGGCTTCTTGACCACCACCAAGCACCACATGGTCATAATTGGGAGAAAGGGCCGCTGAATTGACAGGACGCTCTGTCCTGAACGTCTTCTGGTGGTCAAGTATTGTGGAGTCAAAAAGCTTGGAGGTATTGTCTTTGGATGCAGTGACAAACATGGTCATGTCCCTGGATAACTGGATGTCATTGATCTGTCGGGAGTGCTCTTTCACATTCACCAACACCTCTCCAGACTTGGCACTGAACTGGTTGAGCTCTCCATTCTCGTGGCCTGCGGTGATGCACTCTCCCAGGGGCCCCCAAACAGCACTGGTGATCTTAGAGTCATTGCAAGGGATCTTAATGTAGGGCTCATTGCTGTCAATTTGGCTCGGGTCCTGCAGGTCAAAGAAGCTTACAAAGCACTGGTAGCCCATCTGCTTGTCCATGGAGAACATGATGATGTTGCCCCCAAAGTCAAAGCCACAAGTCCGGACAGCCGAGTTGGTTTTGAGTAGGGCCAGTTGCTTCCCTGTTTCACAGTCCCATAGACGACAGCTACTGTCAGCTGAGCCAGTGAGGACATGCTTCGTGTCCCAGTCAGCATCAACACACCACACAGCTCCAGTGTGACCCATGTAGGTGCCCAACCTCTCTCCATTCACAGAGTACCATACATTGACGATAGGGTCTTTGGCCACAGTGAAGAGGAGGTCTCCCTCGCGGTTGTACTTGATCTGCGTAATGGACCACTCATGGCCCTGCAGCAGGATCGGCTTCATGCTGGCGGTGAGGCGAGGCCATATCTGTTTTCTTGATGTTGAGCTTCAATCCATATTGAAGGCTGCAGTTCTTGACCTTCTGCAGCAAATTCCTTGGGCCCTCCTCAGTTTCAGCAAGGAAGGATGTGTCATCTACATAACACAGGTTGTTGATGAATCTTCCTCCAATCCTGATGCCACATTCCTACTTATAGAGCCCAGGCTCCCAGAAGATCTGTTCTGCAGGTAGATTTCAAAGAAAGGTGATCTGATAGAGTGTGGAAATTATTCAACAATATCATTAATATCACATGCAAGCAAGATTCTGCTGAAAATTATCCAAAATGAATGGGACAGCACATCAACAGAGAACTGCCAGATGTGCAGGCTGGGTAATGTCAGATGGATCTTGGCTGAAAGCAGAGAGTACCAGAGGAATGTCTATCTGTGTTACATTGACTATGCAAAGGCATTTGTTACTGTGAATTACAAAAAAAAAAAAAAAACCAAACACCTCAAACCCCAAAAACCACAACAACAACAAACAAAACTGTGGTTGACACTGAGAAGAAAGGGAATACCAGAACACTTGATAGTGCTTATGTAAAACCTATACTTGGACCAAGAGGCAGAAATCAGAACAGAGCAAGGGAAAATTGCATGGTTCAAAAATGGAAAGTATGTATACCAAGGATGTGTTCTATCTCCATATCTTTAGGATCTCATTAGAAGGTTCCAAAAGTAAATTAATATAGGGGTGTGTGCATGTGTATGTGTGTGTGTGGTTATAGGTTTGAACCATGTACCTCTGGGTTGGCAGCACAACTCCTTGCCCTTAGGCCACCAGAGCACCCACACAGAGTATATATTAAGGCAAAGAAACAAAGTGTGAGAGCTGATTATTTAGAAAAGTTAAGCTTGTTCAAAATCTAAAAGGCATACTCAGATTTTCCTTCCAATTACTCTGTGCCAAACAAACAAACAAAAACAACCAACAAGAGCCAAGTATGAGAGGCCTTCAGACTTACATGTTATCAAAACCCAGCATCTGTGGCTAAGTTGCTTCCAAGTCACGAAAGTCTGTGTGACATCACCAACAGGATCCTTCCCACATCACCCTAAGTTTTAATGGCTGGAAGATAGGTGTTTCAGGAGCTCTGTATCAAAGAAAGAAAACCCCTCAGTTAAAATACATTACTACTTCCTGTGCCTTCTGAATCTCTGACGCAGGATCAGATCTTATGACCCTGTGTATGGTGGTTATAACATATTCACAGCATAATTAGGGGCATGACAGCATTTCAAAGAAACCCTTGGGAATATACAGTAAAAGATTTATTGTCATAATGAACTAGTAATGAACTTCAACTAGTAGACTTGACCCTTGTCAGATAAAAACAAAAGAGGGATGGTGATCTGGAGCCTGCTTGCCGGACACCAGGCATCAAGAGTCGAACTTGAGAGCAGGTAGAAACAAACTCCCAAGCCCACTTCCGTGTTTCATCCTGGTGATTCATATCTTTCTGGCTCTTTTGCCCACTGGACCTGGAACCCAGAGGATGCTGGGAGTTTCTGCCATGACTGACTGTCAATTGACGTCTTCCAGCTCTTGACCTTGAAACTCCTTCTGTTTGAGTATCAACTAGATCAGCTAGCTCATTGAGACTCAGCTGGTCAAAAGCAGGGTCCAGGGGGTTGTATTTCTTTGTCGTGGCTTCATTGAGCAAGTTCTCATTGATAACGGTGGCAGTTCCCAGACTGGAGATTGGAACTGTTCATTGGCTTCACAGGATGGAGTGAAGGTTTGACAGCTTCGATCTCCAGATTCCGTGCTGAGGAGACAGGCGGCTTAGGTTCTGATCTGTACTCTGGCTCAGCTTTGGGTTCTGTGATCTGCATTTCTTCAAAGAGGTTCAGAGATAAGAGCTGAGGCCTCTTGGATTTTTTTCACAAGGTCTTTAACAGGCTCCTCCTGGGTTTGATTTCAGGGAGCGTGTTTCTCCTTCCTCAGGGAGTAAAAGAGTGTTCACCTTCACTGTCCTGAACCACATCCTTCTTTCCCATCACCAGAGAAAGCAGAGAGGACTCTGTTCTTCCAGACTGCCAACCCAAAGGCACATAGTTCAAACCTACCAGCTGCTTTGCTTGCAATCTCCAGGTAGGCAATCTCCTCCTGTGTGGTTTACTGCCTCTGAAAACTTGGACTCAGTGGTATATAAAAACACTACTGTTTATAAATTGCACTTGGAGACATACTGACTCAGGTAAGCTGGAGTTGGGGAGAAAAGAACCCATTTTTTGGTGTTAGATCTACAGGAATGTTGTTGCTGTTGTTGCTATGTGCCATCAAGTGGGAAATGACTCATAGCTCATAGGGAACCCATCAGTGGGGTTTCAGAGGCTGTAAATCCCTCGGGAAGAGATTACCCCTCTTGCTTCTGCAAAACAGCTGGTCGATTCGAACCATGTACCTTTGGGTAGGTAGGGCAACTCCTAACCACTCATCTGGAGAGCTCTGGACAGTTTCATTCAAAAGTATGTTTCAGCTGAAACACATACATGTTTGTAGAAAGTAATTCTGGTGTCACCTTCTCTATGGTGTCAACGATGTGGTCCACATGCACACACACACACACACGCACACACGCACACACTCACTCCCTTTATGAAGCCACTGGTCCTGACTTGTGCCAATCCTCAGTCCATCCCCACCCCACCCACATCTTAAATCGGCCAACCTGAGAGATGATGTCCCCTGTCAGGACATCTCAGACATCAGACCCAGACATTTCAGCTTCTCACCCACATCAGCCACCACCTCTACCTGCCCCAGGTAACAGAGTCCCCTCTGGCTCAGCCCGACCTCACCCCTCTCTTTGGCGAAAACAACAGCTCAGTGGCTGGTTGACTCCAACCCTCTTTCCTAGGAAAACCCTGATACCAGGGGAGGGAGGGCTGGCTTTAGCCCTGTTTCGAAAGATGTGACAGGGCAGCTGATGTCAGCTCGTGGCACAGAAGGAGGTGTGACCATGCTCCCACTTTCTCTGTCCCTGAGTTCACTGTTGGGCTGCATCCCATGTCACAAATAGAACTTATATCATTTCGTGCTGTTTTGATATGAGTCTGACACTGCAGAGGGAAGCCAACACAAACAGAGGTTGAAACTATTAAGCAGGCAGCGTTTGCCCAGTATAAAAATAGATAGATGTTGCAATATGCAGAAAGATGACTATTAGAAGGGAGCTCTGGTGGCCTAGTGGCAAGAAGGTACACAGTTCAAATCCACCAGATACTCTGCTGCAGAAGGAGGGACAATCTCCTCCTGTACCAGTCAGATTCTATTTGATCACACACACACACACACACACACACACAAATAATAAAAATAAAATAAACAAAAGGGGAAAAAAGATGACTACTATAGAAATTGTATGTATCTATAGTGTGGTGGCTGTGGACCAACCCATAACCAACCTTCCAGCGGGTTTTCAGACAATAAGTCACATGGGAGGAGATGGCCCATATTTCTCTGGTAGGGCAGCTGGTTTTGTCAGAACCTGCTAGAATATAAACAGACTGGTGGGTACCCAGATACTCTGAAGCTGCGAGAGAGGGGAGGCTGGAGAAGACTCGTCACTGGAGAGGCTCATGGGCCCTTTAAGAGACTTTCAGATCCTGGCTTTCTGTGGGCATGTTGTCAAGAGGGACCCATCCTGGGGGGGAAAAAAGACATCATCCTGGGAAAAGTGGAGGGTCAATGAAATAAAGAAGACCTTCAATAAGATGGGTTTACACAGTGACTGTAACAATGGGCTCAAACATATCAGAGGTGAAGAAGGTGGTGCCCGAAAGGACAAGGTTCAGGTCTGTCGTTCGCAGGGTCACTAGAAGTCCTAAGAGCCCAGACCCAGAGGGTTCCATAAGCAGTTCCTCAGTTCTCCCAACAGGAGCCCCATAAGTGCCCTCACATTTGGGTTCCTTTCAACTCTCTCTCTACATGTTCTGATTCTAGGGTGGTTCCCTCCTGTCAGGAGCAGCATCTTTCAGAGTCTGAAGGTGGTTGTGGAGTTTCTCTCCCCAACTTGACAGTACTGATCGCACCAACTCACGCTAAGATTTTTCTCTTCTCCCATGGCCTTTCCCTCTCTCTCCTCTCATGATCATCAGAAACAGCAAATTTAGAATCTCCATTCACTCACCCCTGCCTGTCCCTATGGACCTGAGGATGTTGTTTGTTGTTGTTATGTGCCGTCGAGTCATTTGCGACTCATAGCGACCCTATGTACAACAGCCCTAAACCCTGCTCTATCCTGCGCCAACCGCACTGCCTCTGACACACTCATCCCAATTACCCCAGTCACCGAATAAATTCATCTCGTAGAGGGTCTTCCCCTCCTGCGCTGTCCCTCCACCCTCCCAAGCATGATGTCCCTCTCCAAGGACCTGTCCCTCCTGGCAACATGTCCAAAGTATGTCAGACGAAGCCCCAGAATCCTTGCCTCCAAGGAGTAGTTTGGTTTTATCTTCTCCAAGATGAATCTGTTTGTTTTCCTGGCAGTCCATGGTACATTCAATACTCTTCTCCAGCACCAGAGCTCAAAGGCATCAACTCTCCTTCTGTCCTCCCTAGTCATTGTCTAACTCTCTGATGCATAACAAGCGATTGCAAAGACCATGGCCTGTATCAGGCGCACTTTAGTCTCCAGAGAGACACCGTTGCTCTTGAGTACTTTAGAGAGGTCCCTAACAGCACACTTTCCCATCGTGATACGCTTTTTGATTTCCTGACTGCTGGTGCCAAGAGTGTTGACTGTGGAGCCGAGTTTGTTCGGACCTGAGGATGGGGAGGAATAATCACTTCAAGAGGAGCAAGAGAAGCAGGCAGACGGGAGTCCCATCATGGAGGGAGGGGCAGCGTCCTTGTCCGGGCCATTCCTGTGATTCAGTCCCAGGAGCTTCTCCCCCTCTTTCTGGAACACTTTCTTAAGCTCCTCCAATGTCCACACTACAATTCCATGTCACCAATGACATTCTCCAGAATGCAAAGCCCCAAGCGCTATTCCTACCTCATCCTTCCTTTCTAGTAAGACAAACTCAATGAGCACAAGTTCCTTCTCTCCTTTTCACTTCTAGAAGCCATTGATTATCTCTGAATTCTAGGTAAGCTTTGGATTCACAGTTGGTTTCACAATGACCTTTGGATTTTGCAGATCAGTTATCCTATTAAAACACACACACACACACACACACACACACACACACACACACACAATTGTTTTTGTCCTTCCTCCATGGACTTAACTTTACTCTGTATACTGTTCCCAAGGTTCACCCATGCTGTGACCTATGTCAGGACTCATTTCTCGTCATGGATGATAAATGCTCCTGTGTGTGCGTGCGTGCGTGCACGTCTATGCAGTATGCACACGCGTGCTCTGCATCCAGTGTCTCTATTCATTTGCTGTGAGATGCTTTAGTCGATTCCATGCTTTGACTGTTGCGTGAAGTGCTGCAGTGAACAGTGGGGTGTAGGCTTTTAACTGTGTTCCAGCCTTTACTCCTTTCGGGTATATCCCTGAGACGAGCTGTCGAGGTCATCTAGTTGTTCTATGTTCAGCGTTTAGAGGAACCGTTCATGCTGGCTGCATCATCTTCCATTCCCAGTGGCAATGGATGAGGGAAGGCTCCTGGCTCTTCACAGCCTTGACAACACCTGTTGCCTTCTTGCCCATCACCAGTGGAAGGGCACTTTCCCTCACGCCTCTCATTGTTCAAGCCAGGACCCTCATGATATCTCTTTTCTGCTGAGTCATAGCAGCTGTCATCTTGTCATTAGGTGCCATCAGGTTGGTTCCAACCCAGAGTACCCACACCCAGCATGTCTAGTCAGGTGCTCACCCCACAATCCTTGCTGCTGTATCCGAAAGCTCTGTTGTCCACCTCCACGAGGGGCGTGCTCTTTTTTGATGACTGTGTACTTAACCAAGAATGAGGTTCTGTTACTGCTCCTTCCTGATAATACATCTCATCCCCCCTGTCAGTCTCTCATACCGTGTGGTTTGCATGTTGCTGTGATGCTGGAGGCTGTTCTCCTCAGCTCAGCTTGCTGCTGTCAGGTCATCTTCAATGCCAAGCCTCCTTCCACTGGGTTTCCAAGACTGTCAATCACAGTGGGAGGAAACTGTCCATTTTTCTCCCGAGGAGCCCATGGTGGATTCGAACTGTCAGAGATGCGAAGTCTTTGGGTTAGCAGTGCAACTCAGTATGAGCTACGCCACCAGAGCTCCCTGCTGGTGCTTCAAACATTATCAATTTCACCCTGGCAGACAGGCCTTGATGGAACTTCAAAGCAGGGAGATTGGGATAACGGACCTGGAAATGTACTTCTGAGAAAAACTGACCAGTAAGAAAAATCCCATCAGCTGAACTGGAGTCAGCACTTCTGTAATCTGGATCTTAGGCTACATGTCAGGATAAGGAGCTGGCAGGGCCCCTTTGGGGAAACTGAAGGAGTTAGCCATGTGCGGAAGAAACCAGGGAATGGAGAAGACTCAGTGGGTTCAACAGCAAAGATGTCGTTTCTTTCTTCTGAGAGAGTGGGGAGGGCTCTGAGTGCCTCCCATGACTTCCTGTTTGATAAGAAGGCATCAGCGCATGGGGTAAATAGAGAGGCAATTAGAGAGGATGATGGTGGGGGTATGCGTGCTTGACTGTCAAAAGGATCTGACATCAGATTGTGTGCTCACCAGGCCTTGCCCCTGCCCCAGGTCCTGCTCCTGCCCCAGCTTGTCCCTGCCGCCTGGGCATCAGTCCTCCACTGCCTCTCAAAGGATCTGATAACCTGTGTGGCACCTGCATGGCCAAGAGCATGTCCCTGCAGGCCAGGAAGAAGCACATGAGCTGAGATGACGTCAACCAGCTCTTGGGTATTATATATAAGGACTTATGGGATCCCTGTTCTGTGGAAGACACTGAAACCGACTGGAACAATGAGTCCACCAAGATGTGTACTGGGTAAGGATGACCCACTCCAATACCCCCCTCTCCCAGCTGCTCTCCCATTCCATCACCACCTGGGCCCTTCCCTGCCCAACCATAGCCTTATCTCTAGCTCTATTCTCTGTGTCTCCCTGAACACATCCCAACAAAGCGGTAACCCATCTGCACTCCAAGACCTATCCTCAGTACTATCCCTCTTCCTACACCACCCACAATCCCTTTTCCACATACCCATAGTCTACTGCTGGTCTCAACCCTGCCCACTTCCCTGCTCAGTCCAGTTCCCTCTGTGCCCTCAACTCCATTCTCCTGCCACTCAACCTTCCCCACTCCCTTAATGAGCCTTAAACTCATTCCTTGCAAGAGTCCAGCCTGCATCTTCTCACCCTGTGGTGCCCCAAACACCTCAAGAAGACATCTAACTGCTAGCAGAGTGCATCCCACCTGGCTCTGCTCCTAGCCTTTCTTTGAATTTCAAAAAGGAATAGACTCTCAGACTCTCCCCTCGGCCACCCCATCTCCTCTCTTCCAGCTGTCCTGTCTGTTCTTGGCATCATCATGACTTTCTGCTCACATGGAGCCCCAGGTGAGTACAGGAGGGGTGTAGATGTTCTGGGGAGTGATGGGGGTTCTCCCAGGGCTGCAGGTGGGATCCTCAGCCCTACTTCCTGGGCCCACACCAACTCTGTCTTCCCCAGTCTCCCAGGATGGTACCCACCTGATGCTGTGCCAGTCGCTCCCCAGAGTTTGTGACGGTGAGATCTATGACCCCCAGAAGGAATGCTGTGATGAGAATCATGGCATAATACCCTTGACCAAGACGCAGAAGTGTGGCAACTGCACCTTCTGGGTCTGCTTCGAGCACTGCTGTCCTTTCTCAAGCATACCCGAGAAGAACTTCGTGGTGATAGAGAAAAGTCAAATGTGTCATTTCCACCTTTCCTCGAATGGCAGGTTTTGCCACAGGTGAGGTCTTGCCCCTCTGTGGGATCAGAAATACTGGGCACCACAGTGTCTGAGGCCTGTTCCGTCCCTGATGGCGCCCTGGCCCCATTCTCTCTGTCTCTCACCCTGTTCCTCTGCTAACTCTGCCTTTCTCTTGCCATGTTTTCCTCTTCTGTTTCTGAGTCTCTCACATTCTTAGACTCAGCATCTTTGCTTTCCACATGCTGCCTCCTTTTTCATTTCCTGTGCCCTGGTTCCCTCTATCACACTGTCTCCGACTTTGTCTCTCTCTCTCTCTCTCTGCGTTTCTCTAGAGTTGAGTAATGAGAGAGCAGGTGGACAGAAGATGCTGATGCTGCCACCCAGGAGAACCTGGAGAGCTGGAGTCAATGTGGATGACTTCTAGGAAGTGGAGTGAGTGTCTGGGCACAGAATAAACGCAGATTCATTTTCTCCTCCTCATTATATCTCCTTTTTAACACTCAGCCTTACGTGTCCTTTTCCTGTTTCTACGCCACTGGACAAGAGTGATGGTCCCTCTGGGGATGAGAGGTGCCCAAGTACACTGGTTGTTGTTAAGTACTGTGCAACTGAAATGAGTTTCAGAGAAAATAAACTGAAAGGGAGGAGGCGCTCATCTTTTTTTCCAGTGGAGTGGCAGATGGATTCCCACCTTTGGTTTGGTAGCACCAACATCTTAAACACCAGGCTACCAGGGCTCTCAAAGACACCATGGTCAATATTATCAAGCTGTGCCTTTCTGAGCTGGCACCAAAGACCCTCCTCTGAAAATATCATCACTTCAGAGCTTGCCCCCAGGAGCAAAACACCTTACACTTCCTGGATGTCAACCACTGACTGTAGTGGCATCACTAGGGGAGCTGGAGGTGAGACATGGTCCTTTCTGTGGTGTCCAGATGTGGCAAGAGATTCCCAAATGGTTCATGTATTTTTTTTTTAAGTTTCTCAGTTGTTAGGCTCTTGGTTCCATGAATAAAAATCTTGGATTCACAAATAAAAATTTCTGCTCATACTCAAAAGGACTCTGCATGTATTGTTGGCTTCATCAGAGGGTGGATCAGGAAGGGGGTTAATTTCAAGGCTGAACCTGGCCAGGGCGCCCCCGGGTGGGAGTTGGGAGCAATGGCATGAGGGCCAGGGCTGTGCACTGTGGGGACCAGTGAGAATTTACGCCCTTGCTGAGACAGGGTGCTGGCCCGAGCAACGTGAAAAGGGAACATTCTCTTTTGACATTTTATTGCACTTTCTTGGACTGAGGGAGGGAGGAATGTCCCAAAACTTCTATTTTTCTGGTTTTTTTTTAACTTACTTTGGGAGAAATTATGTCTCTTCTTTGAGAGTTATACACACATACACACACACACACACTTACTCCTTCCTAGAGGGGTGGGACAGTGGTCAGACCAGGCCTGGCACTGGGAAAGGAAAGGTCAGAATTCTGGTAGGATTTGAGTGGTTCAGTACCCGGTGCTGGAGGTCTGAGTGACTCGGGACCTGGTGTTGGAGTTGCAAAGGTGTATCGTTATGCGGGAGACAATGTGGTTGGGCCAAGAGATTCAACCTGTGGCCAGAGGGCTCAGGAGGAATGGTGACAAGTGAATTGCAAACATAGCAAGTATGAGGTTTTCCATTATTTTGTTTTATTTCATTTAAAGTGCATTTTAAATGTAAGTAGCCCAGGAAGGAAAAGAATAATGTTACAGATAAACAAAGCACTAGGGACGGTGAAGATGGCACAGGATAGCACAGGCTTCAGATCTGTTGTTCATACGGTCCTTATGAGTCATACTCGACAGCATCTAAAACCAACAGCAACAAATGGAGGGAAAACCTTCAAAGTTGGAGACCTTATGCCTCCCAATGTCAAAACCTACTACAGAGCCAGAGAAATCAAAACTGTATGGGTTAAGTACAGTGACAGAAGCACAGACCAATGGGAGAGAAAGGAAACCCAGAAGGAAATTCATCCCCCTGTAGTCAATTGGTATTTGACAAAGAGATGAAGCCCATTAAATGGGGAAAAGACTGTCTCTATAACAAATGTTGTTAAGTGCTGTTGAGTCACTTGTAACTCCTAGCAACCCTACGTCCGGCAGCTCTGAACCCTGCTCTATCCAGTGCCGACTTTATTGTCTCTGACACACCTACCCTCATTACTCCAGTCACCGAATCAATCCAGCTCACTGAGGGTCTTCCTCTCTTGAGCTGTAACAAATAGTGCTGGCAAAACAGGATTGCTTATCTACGTACAGAAAATGGACACAAACTCTGTACCTCACAACATATAAAAAAACTAACCCAAGGTGGTTCAGACCTAGGACTAAAACTTAGAATTATAAAGATATCAGAGAAAAAATAGAAGCAAACTTAGCAGCCCAAATCTGCAGCATAAATAGACCATCAATTATAACTCTCCCCCACCAAAAAAAAACGCACAACCAAGAAAAGATAGATTGAATGAAAGGTATTTTCTAAAAATTAAACCCTTGTATTTATAAAAAAAATTGACCAAAATGGTAAAATCAAAGCCCTACAGAGTGGAAAAAAATATTTGTTAATGATACATCTGACAAAGGGGATCATCTATAAAATGGATAGAGCATTCTAACAAGAAAAAGACAACCCAAATACAAAATGGGCAGAAGACTCTTCATGAAAGAAGACATTCAGATAGTCGGGAAAAAACCTGAAGATATGAGGAGAGACAGGTCCTTGGAAAAGGACATCATGCTTGGGGGGGTGGAGGGACAGCGCAGGACAGGAAGGCCCTCTATGAGGTGGATTGATTCAGTGACTGGGATAATTGGGATGGGAGTGTCAGAGACAGTGCGATTGGCACAGGACAGAGCGGAGTTTAGGGCTGTTGTACACGGCACATAACAACAACAACAACAACACTAGTTATAATGTTACAAAGATGCATCAAAACACAATGAGATATCATCTCGCTCCAGCAGCAAGAGCAAAGTCCAGTAAGACAGTAAACACCAAATATGAGCAAAGGTGAGCTGAGAACGTAAATTGGTTCAACTATCATGGAAAGCTGTTTGGTGTCTCCTTAAAAAATTGAAAATGGACATACCCTTTGATCCAGTTACTATCCTAAGTATATATCCTAAAGAAGTCAAAAGCTGTGGCATGAACAGCTATGTGTGTACACACATGCTTATCACAGCATTATTCACAACAGCAAAGGAATGGAAACAATCCAAGTATCTACTAACCAGTGAAAGGCTAGGGAAAGTATGGTTCATTCACACAACCAAGTATTATGCAACACTGAAAAAGAAGAAAGAATTCACGAAACAGTGAATAACATGAGTGAGTCCAGAGGGTATTATACTAAGTGAAACAAATCAGATCTAAAAGGGAAAATATTGTACAAGAGGTAAAAGAAAGGTAGACAATCATTCATTCTAGTATGGTTACCAGGGAGGGGAGTATAGGCGGATGGGAGAAGAAAATTAGTACATGGATAATAAACACTTATTAAGACAGGTGAAGGAAAAGACAACATGGAAAGAGTGGATGATCAGATTTTATGGGCACTGCAATTAACATTGTTGTTGTTGTTGTTGTTGTTGTTGTTAAGTGCTGTCGAGTTGTAGATGACTCATAGTGACACCATGAATGAAAGACCTGAACACTTGTATAACTTTCATCACTTCTCCACGTTCAAGGGTTTCCAGAGGCAAGCTACTCGGAAATGGATGCCACTCTTGATTTCAAATTTGTTTTAATCAGGGAACTCCACCAAACACTGTCCACCATGGGTAATCATTATTGCAGTTGACACATCAGTATCACAGTGTTCAGCATCACAGCAACCACAAGTTACCTCTGTACAGCAAATGTACAGTGCTATGCTACTTAGAAGAATGTTTGACCAAAAACAATTAAAAGCAGGCCTGAGGGCCACAGAATAAAATCAGCCACGTTTGGCTTGGTAGCATCACTTTCTGTCCACTAGGCCAACTGAGTTCTCTCTATCATTATGGAACAAAATATGCAGGACTGACTGAAAAAAAAAAACCAGAATGCTTTACAAACCTTCTATTACTGAAAAATGACATTTAAAAAGATGTCTGCTCTCCCCAAACTGTTGAGATAATAAATAGGTATTATGTAAAATGCAACAAAGCAATGCTGGTGGCCCACTGCTAAAGCATTTGTCTGCTAACCAGAGAAGTCAGTGAATCCACCAGGGGCCCTGCAGGAAGAGAAAGAAATAATAACTAAGTGGATAAATAACTAGCTCAAATATAAAGACCACGAAAGGCAAAGCTCCTCCCTACCCCCAGTCCTTGTCTCCTGAGGCAATAAACCATCTCTGCTTCCTGCAGCTCTGTCATGTTCCATGCACATAAAGTTAAACCTAAGGAGGATCACACTTATAATTTTTTCTTTCTTTAGATTTGTTTTAAATACATTGACATCTGAAGAGCTGCTGCTCTCTTTTTTTCAGGTCTTAAAGTTTTCTGCCTTTGACAGGGTGCAGTCACGTTGTTGTTGTTGTTATGTGCTGTCGAGTCGCTTGCGACTCATAGCGACCCTATGTACAACAGCCCTAAACTCCGCTCTGTCCTATGCCAATCGCACTGTCTCTGACACTCCCATCCCAATTATTCCAGTCACTGAATCAATCCACCTCATAGAGGGCCTTCCTCTCCTGTGCTGTCCCTCCACCCTCCCAAGCATGATGTCCCTCTCCAAGGACCGGTATCTCCTCACAACATGTCCAAAGTATGTCAGACGGAGCCTCAGAATCCTTGCCTCCAAGGAGCCACCCGGTTTAACCCTTTCCAGGACAAATCTGTTTGTTTTCTTGGCAGTCCATGGTATTCTCAATACTATTCTCCAGCACCACAGCTCAAAGGCATCAATTCTCCTTCTATCCTCCTTGGTCATTGTCCAACTCTCTGATGTATAACAAGTGATTGCGAAGACCATAGCCTGTATCAGATGCACCTTAGTCTCCAGAGAGACATCACTGCTCTTCAGTACTTTGGAGAGGTCCCTAACAGCAGACTTTCCCATGGCAATGCACCTTTTAATTTCCTGGCTGCTGGTGCCAAGACTGCTGACTACAGAGCCAAGCAAACTAGAGCTGTGTACAATCTCAATCTCTTCACTTTTCAATCACTCTCTTTAAAAAAAAAATAAAATAAATACATTTGAGTGTTCCCTCTCTGATAGGTCTGTCTCTTAATAGATTGTGGCTTTCACAGGTTTTATTTGCTCTGCCTCTCAGTGTTACGTAAAAAGGGACATCTTTCCACTCTCAATTAAAAAAAATCAATGTATTTTTAACATATGGAAATGTAGAGTATTTTGATGCAGAACATAAAAATTTCTTAGCAACTAAGGAGATGTTTCAAGAAAATGCAAAACTTAGCAAGAAAGGGATCCCATGGCATAAATTTGGGATGTCTGAGTACTGTTTAGATAGATAGGCATACAAGAGACATGTGATATAAACATACTGTTACAGTTCAGGTTGTATGTCAACTTGGCTGGGCCTTGAGTATCAGCAGTTTGGCAGTTACATATCCCCACAATGTGATCAGTTCTAAGTTCTTTAGTGCTTAGCTCTGTAGTGCTGCTCTAACAGATTGCACAGACAGATGTTTTCATAAACAGAAACTTATTCCCTCATAAATTAGGAGGCTAGATTCAGGGATGCCCTGAATGCAGATGAGAAGTCCAAATACATGGTGCTGACTCTAGGGGTAGGTTTTCTCTCTTGATACTGGGGGAAAGTCCTTTTCTTCTTTCAGATTTTTTTAAAGCCTGATGCTCCCCAGGAATCTCCATACGCCTTGGCCTGACCCTGTGTTGAAGAACTACCCAGCAGAGGCACTTGGGTTCAAAAGAAGAACTCCACTCCTGGAGATTCTTTCTTGCTGATGCAAGTATGTCCCTCTTCTGCATGTAATTTTCTCTCCTTTTATCTAGTGGGGGATAAAAAGCATTACAAGTCACACTCCAGGGGAACTCCTGGAATTGTGGGTGCTGCATCCCACCCTTAATACTTATGACTTGGCTTATCAGACCAGGAAAGATCTTTATGTATCTGCCACATTATATCACTACAGACACATATATGGGAGTGACACAATTCCAACCATGACAAAGGCCCTCCTTAGAGATGTGACTTGTATTCAACATAGACAGGGATTTCTGGAAAGACTCATTAACTTGCCTTGGATCTTGTATCCAGCTAATCATTATCATCTAACCTCTGGTTAGTTCTTAGAATGCATCAGCATCTGCAGCTTGTGAGCCAGCAGCCTGCCATTTGACCTGCTGATCTTGGAACCATCAGTCCCTGCAGATACACATTAGGAGAACCTTCCAATCTAAGGCCTAATCTATGGACTTGGAATTTGTCAGCTTCTACAACTGGATAAGCCAGTTCCTTGAGACAAACTAATCTCTCTCCAATATCACCTTAATTAGTGTTTTCTTTTCAGGGGTGGTGTAGTTTGTAAGGAGTTGTATTGCAAATCCAAAGACTGTGCTGGCCTGGTGATTCCGATCTACCAATAGCTCTTCAGGAGAAAGATGCAAAATCTTTAAAACTCAATGGAAGCTCCGCTATGAGTCAGTTCTGACTTCAATGGTATTATGTGAATGAGTGATTCAGATTAAAAAAAAATCTTATCTAAAAATTTATCACAAGGAAATCTAGAAAGGATCTCTTTAATCTCACTATCTTTTAGAATAGATTTTATTATTTCTTTATTTCAGCCTTACAGTCCTCCAAATATCTTAGAATTCCAGCAGAGTGGTCTGGTCATGCGTCTTCAGCTGTAGAAAATATAAGAGATCCTGACTGAGCCACTAGAGAGTTGCAGAGAAGGAGAGGGACGAGGCTACACAGGGCTTGAGAATTCCTATCTTGAGGACCCAGGCATCGAGAGCCACACTCTAAATTCCCCACCACATGCCCCCTCTTCCTGTCCTTACTTTGGGCCAGACAGCATCTTTCTTTACTTTGTACAGAGCCAAGAGATGGGTGAGGTGAGACATTATGACTTCGTACCCTGAACCTTCAACCTCACAACATACATCTATCTTCTGGATGCCGTAGGAATCAGGACAACAGAGCAAGAAGTAGGGCCAGAAGGTGTACCTTGGGCCACACAGGCAGGGCTGGTTCAGTGGCCTGAGGATCCCATAATCACACCACTGTTCCAAGGGGTTGTAGATTTTTGTCCTCACACACCCACAGCCTTGCATCATAGGGCTCCTCTGAGAGATGCAAAAGCTTGTGTTGTTCCCGAGGAAGAAAGGCAGACAGCACCCATACAGTGGTCTCACAAACACTCTCCCTCACCCCCAAATGCCTCCTATCCCCTCACTCCACCATCCTCACCTATGCTTATACCTGGACTTGCCCACAAGGTGAGAATACCAACATCAGCTGTGGGGGAGGAAACATGGGGGGTGTGGAGGATGAGCCTGGGATGGGCACCCTCCACAGAAGCAAAAGAGAAGCTTGTGAAAGGAATTCTGATCTGGCTAAATTCCAGGAGCGGTCAGGAGCTATTTTGCAGGGAGCTCCAGTACCTTGGAGGTATATAAGGAGCTGAGCCTGGGAGACTGTATCCCTGGTGATAAAAGAGAGGCAGTGATACGCTGAACTGAACTGAACTGAGCTTAGTATCAGGCTGTGTAGTTATCAGTGGGGATAAGGCGATAGTTAGATGAAGAGAGGCTCTTGGGATGGATAGGAAGAGCAGATGGC
Source organism: Elephantulus edwardii (assembly GCF_000299155.1). Classification (NCBI taxonomy): domain Eukaryota; kingdom Metazoa; phylum Chordata; class Mammalia; order Macroscelidea; family Macroscelididae; genus Elephantulus; species Elephantulus edwardii. Next base: position 2,436,377 of record NW_006400065.1, on the reverse strand, counting down.
TGGGCAGATGCTGGACATGAGGCTTGAAACGAAGGCAAGGGCTAGAAACAATTAGGCCTGCAGGATGGGAACAATGTGAAAAGTCTAGAGATGGGGGTTGGTGGAGAAACTTCTTACTCAACAAGTAGTTGCTGTCCACTATTCTCCATATCAGTCTTATAAAACAGAGGGCAAGCAGAGAGTAGATCTTGACTGTGGTTCTTTATAAGACAATGGATGAGTACATGTGTAGGGGAGAAGGAAGAGGGAGTGGGAGAAACAAGGATATGCAGAAGGAGGAGAAGACGTGGAGAGAAGACTCAAGTCAGGGAGAAACTTGGGAGAAGAAGGCACAAGGGTAGGAAAAGAGAATGAGAGACATGGAGATGAGGAAGAGTCAGAAAGAGAAAGAGAAAGTGGGGGAACAGGAAAAGGATGAGAGAGGTGAAAGAGATGGGAAATCAGGGAGATGTGGGAAAGGGGGTCTGGGAGCAGGTTCAGGACACGTGGGCAGTTGCTGATCAGTTGTGGTGATGTAGGCCTAGTTCCAGCTGAGTCTACAGACGAGTATCTATGCAGCCCGGGGAAGGAGCAGTAGGATCCTATTTACCCAGTCTGCAGCTGCTACTCTTCATTCCCCTGGGCCAGGCTTTGAGCTAATGAAGCGAGATAGAAGAAAGAGACAGGATTTATCTCATATTTTTCCTTGACTCAAAGATATGAGAGAAATTAAGGCAAGGTGACCTGCCCTTCTCCTCTGCAGCAATGAGCTCCTGAGCAAAGGTTACCCAGACCAAGGCTTACTAAAGCCCCAAGCATGGAAAAACTCTACCCCAGCAATGATAAGGAAGAAGCAGACTACCTCATAACCTACACAAAACCAAAACAAGATATCACCCCCCCAAAATGATCAAAACACGAATCAAGGGATTTCCTGAAGCCAGAAAGTCTGATGGGCCTTTCTGACACATAATTCAAAAGAACAATGATTGAATATTTTCAGTGGGTGAAAGACAAACTTGAAGAATTACAGGACTCTGCAAGCAAAAACCAAGAGGAACTTGAAAAAAAAATACAAGACAATGCAGGTAAAACAAACAAGGTTTAAGAGGCTCTGAAAAAAAAACAACAAGAAACCACATTCCAGAATATGAGGGCTAATGTTTCAGATGCTGTTAACATGTTGGAGGGATATATGAGCAGAGTTGAAGAGATGGAACACAGAATCAGTCAAATTGAAGACAAAATTGTCACCACTGACCTGCTAGAACAAAAAGCAGAATCAAAAAGGAAAAAGAAGAAAGTCTAAGAATAATGTGGGACACCATCAAAAGGAATAAAATGCACATAATCAGAACTTCAGAACAGGAATAAGCCAGGAAAGTCACCAAGAAAGTTGTGGAAGAATTACTAGAAGAAAACTTTCCAGTCATAATGAAGAATGAGAGAATATATATACAGAATATATATATACAAGAAGCTGAAAGAACTCCATATAGAATAGACTCCAAAAGAAAAACACCAAGTCAAACTTGCCAGAACCGAAGATAAGGAAAGAATTCTGAAAACAGTGAGGGAGAAAGTAGGAGTAAGCACAAAAAAGTATGCACCAAATGACAGAGCTGAAAAATATACAAAGCAAATGTTAATACAACTGAAAAGAAGAATACATAACACCATAATACCAGGCCATCAAAAAACAACACAAAACTAGAAATGTGTGCTTCTCTGGAGGGACTTAGCTAGGGGCTAAGAACAACAAATATTCTCATCTTCGGTGACGACGTTGAAATGTCCTCATCTAGTCCCCAACTCCACCCCCTCTGGACCAGCTGCAGGTGCAGGAACTGCACACAGCTGGGGGCTTCGGGCTTCCTGCCTCCCTCAAGAGGACATTTCCACCTCTAGCCTTTCTCCTACGTGGACAGAAAGAACCTTGACTTCAAAGAGGAGGCAGAATGCTCAGGTCAACTGAGGAGGGTTCAGGTCCCAGGCTGGGGGTGCCCAGGGCTCCTGTCCACATAGCGGAGGTTCTGAATACTGACAAGGGACTCAGACCTCAGCCCCACAGGACTTCCCTCTCGTGAATCTTGTTTTCCTCTGATGACAGTCAGGCTGGGATAGCTCTGCAATGTTCCCTGAAAAAGCCATATGGCTCAGAAATAGGAAAGGATGACTGAAACCCGTGGCCAGCAAGTCAATGCCTGCCAGCTACCCCACAGGAAGGAGCAGCATGGCCCCACAGCGGTGCCAGGGCTCCATCTTTGTGGAGGGAGCGCTGCTGGCCTAGTGTACAGGGTGTTGCACTGCTCACCCAAAGGCGGATCCTCACTGGTGGTTCAAATCCACCAGAGGCTCCATGTAAAATAAAGACAGACAATCTCATCCCATGTGATTTACAGCCTCAGAAACCTAGTGGAGGCTCAGCTGTGAGTCATTTCTGACTCAATGACAATGAGAGAATCTTCTATTGGAGCATACGGCCTCATTTTCCCCCTCCAGCTGCTGGGTTCAAATTGAGGATTTTCCCATTACCAGCACAGTGCTTTAACCACTGCATCACCTGGAAGCTTACAGAAGTCTTGTGAGCCCCTTACTGTCACAGGATAGAGAGGAATTGACCCGCCAGGCCACTGCCCTGCTCCAGGACACAAAGAACTCCAGCAAGCCAGTTGAGAGTTGGCAAGACCAAGGTGGTGGCACAGTGACAGGGAGGGCCTTACCCTCTACCTCCATCACCGCTGCTACCGATGAGACGCTTGTCTTCCCTGCAAAGCCAGAACACTTCCTCCCCAATAATGACCCCGTGTTTTGAAAGCAAGAAAGCTAGAAAGAAGAGCTTCAACCTCTCTACGCCTTAAGACATGTTCTAACACTTCCTTATTACAGAACAATGACCCCCCCATTCCACTTGTTTTCTTAGAATCCTGGTGTTGCCAGGCTCCAGGGGAATCCCACCAGCAGGGCAGACTGATGGTCCATTTAAGCTGCAGAAAATGAGAGACCAAGACTGAGCAATCACAGAGCTGCAGTCATGGAGATGGGATGGGGCCATGCAGATCTTGGGGGTCCACATCCCAGAAGGAACCAGCATGTAGACCCCCCCCCCTCCTTGTCCTAATCCCCTCTGTTCTCACCTTTGGTAAGAAAGGGTCCTTACTTGGTACAGACCCTGGAGATGCACTGAGATTCAATGCTTGAACCTTTAACCTCCCAACATACATGCTCTAGGGACCAAAGGGCTCAGGATGGTAGAACTCAAAGCAAGGCTAGAATGTCCAGTTCAGAGACAGGACAGTCTAACTCACGTTATAAATCTGGTCACCACATGAGGGCACACCCACAGCCCTGAGCTGGAGATAGAGCATTGATATCTCAGGTACAGCATTGATATCTCACCTCCCAAGTCTCTGGAAGACATAGAGTTTGTATTGATCTCAACAAAGCAAGGCACTTACCATCTCCCTCTGTGGTCCAAGCAGACCCTGCCCCTACGTTCTAAAGAAGCCTCCTTTTCTCTTCCCATCCTAGATGTTCTCACCTGTGCTCTCATCTGTACCTGCTAGGATGAATTTGAGTTAATTCAGAGCTACTCAAGGGAAACCATCTGACCATGAGACAGCAGTGTTGCACAACAAGGCATTTACCAGGGCAGATATGTTGACACTGGCTTGTAGAGGTGGTGTCCCACAGTAGCGGACTTCTGGAAGGAAGCAAGTAATGCAAAAAAACCAACATAGCTGCCATCAACTACAGTGACCAGTAACTCTGACATCTCAACTGTTATGTGTCTGTAGATGGCACTGGCTGGTGGCTGCTGGTCATGCACGTCCCTTGCTTTGTATCTAGGGCATGGATATTTCCCAGCAGCACTTCTCCTTTTGAGAGGACCAGGACCACCCTACTCCTGCCAGTCATTCTCTAGCCAGATTCAACTTTTTATGTTACTTAACAAATTTTGTCTAAACTATCAAATTATTGAAGTTTTGCCAACATACTCAAATTGCCTGTGTATTCTTTTTTGAGATTTTAAGGAAAGTTTATCAAGAACTTGGATTTCCATTCATTCATTCATTCATTCATTCTTACACATTTTCCTCCCTGCTCCCCCTCCCACCAGTTCAATTTTTTCTTTGGATAAAAAATTCTTTCATTGCTATACAGGTCTTTCCCCCTCTCCCCCAGTCCTTTACTATGCAGCTCTTATTCTGGACTTTTGTCATGCCAATAATACCTAATCATATATTCATTTTATACACTTCTCTATCTTGTCTGTTTCAGTGCCATGTACATTGTTTATTCCCTTTTATCTTAGCTTTTCCCCAACCCCCATGTCAGTCCTGTTTTATAGCAGTGGCATTATGTAGTATTTGTCTTTTTTGACTGAGATATTTCACTCAGCATAATGTTCTCCAGGGTCACCCATTTTGAATAATATTTCATGAGTTCTTTGTTGTTCAGTGCTACATAATATTCCATTGTGTGAATATACCACAGCTTCTCTTATCTATTCATTTGTTGATGGGCACTTGGGTTGTTTCTAACTCTTTGCTATTGTGAACAAAGCAGCAATAACATGGGTGTGCATATATCTGCTTGGGTGGCAGTCCTGGTTTCTTTAGGCTACATTCCTAGTAGTGGAATTGCTGGGTCAAATGGTATCTCTATTTGCAACTTTTTGAGAAAGTGCCATACTGACTTCCATAGTGGTTGTACCATTTTACTCTCCCACCAACAGTGAATAAGGGTTCCAGTTTCTCCACAACTTCACCAACATTTGTTGTTTGCTGCTCTGTTGAATTGTGCTATTCTGACTGGGGTGAGATGCTATCTCATAGTTGTTTTGATTTGCATCTCTCTCAGAGCTAGGGATTTTGAACATTTCTTCATGTGTTTGTTCACCATCTGAAAGCCTTCTTTGGTGAAATGTCTGTTCAAATCCTGTGCCCATTTTGCAATTGGTTGTTTACCTTTATCTTTTTGTGGCATGCCTGTGTACTCTTATAAAACGGAATGTGCCCGTGTGATTGCAAGTGGAATGTGCTGAAATTGAAGTCTTGAGACTCAATTTCAAGATCCAGACTCACCTAACTGTGTGCTACTCAAGTATGAAGACCTTTAAGACGTGGAAGGAGGGCTTGACATCTGACAGGCTTGGGAGTGCTGGATTTGTGGTGATGTTCCAGATATGCCTCAAGACAACACTTCTGAACTGGGAAAATGTTATAGATTTAACAATGCCAGCACAATTGGAGACTATCCAGCAAAAGCATGCAAAGGTTCCTAAAATGCACAAGTCAACAACACCTGGTGCAAGTAGAAGGTGCAGAAGGTGTGGGTGTGGGTGACTGAGTGTCCCTTCCTTGGTGACAAGTATCAGAAGTGGTCATCTTGTGCAGAGGTGAAGGATCCCAATGATAAGATGTATCACTTGATACAGGGCCAGGCAGGCAGAGAGACAGACTCCAGGCAGGCCTGGTTTCTGTACTCACAGAAGATCCACATTCCCCGCCGTGGAAACCCAGACTAGGGAACGCTGGGATGGAGAGAGACAGAGGCAGCAGTTTAGATTTTTTTGTTTTTCTTCTTCTCCCTTTTAAAGAGCAAGTGTTGATGTTCTCAAATCTATTCCAATTCTTTTTTTAATTTTTTAAATACATTTTATTTTATTTGTGTGTGTGTGTGTGTGTGTGTGTGTGTGTGTGTGTGTGTGTGTACCATCAAATCGGATCTGACTGGTACAGGAGGAGATTGTTCCTCCTTCTCCACCAAAGCATCTGGTGGATTTGAACCGTGCACCTCTGGGATTGCAGTACACCTTCTTGCCACTAGGCCACCAGAGCTCGCCTCTATTCCGATTCTTAAAGACCTCATGGACACAGCAGAACTGTCCCATAGGGTACTCCAGGCTGTACTCTTTCTAGAAGGTGGTGGTGTCATGGCTAAAGAGCCTGGCTGCTAAGATAGGTGGTCCGAGCACACCAGCCTTTCTGCAGAAGAAAAACATGGAAATCTGACCTTTGCATAAACATTTACAGCCTCAGATGCCCTATGGGGAAGTTCCACTGTGCCCTTCAGTGTCGTTACAAATCAAAATGGACACAGTGACAGTGAATTTGATTTTCATCATCTTTACAGAAGGTGCTCTGCACTTGGCACTGAAAAAAGATCCTCTCCATGGAAGAAAGATCTGGAAGTTTGCCTGCAAAGATGTATAGCCTTGGAAATCCTATGAGGGGGTCTACTCTATGCTCTAGGGTTGCTATGAACTGGAATCAAGACAACAGCAATGGGGGACATCTTTCCAGGAGTAGATCACCAGTAGTTTCTCTGCTAGAGCCAAAACAGCCAACCTTTAGGTGAGAATCCAGGCATTTAACCATTTGCACCACCAGGCCTAGGTACAACCTGTGAAAGCCAGGACCTGTGTAGGGTGAGGAACCCACAAAGAAGGAAACGTCATATATTTTGCAGAAAAATTACTGTTAGAAAAGCAGTAAGTTTGCAGTCTGTTATTAGGTGGAAAACGTTTTGAGTTTTGAGTCTTGCAGGTTCTCCTGTATATGAAATAATGCTGATTACTGGCACAGGAAAAGTGACGAGATTTCCTAAGTCAAGGAGAGGCGAAGGCTTGGATTCTGGCTCTGGGGGCAGGAGGCTGGTGGTGTTGCTTCTCATTTGGCCTGAAGCTGGGTCTTGGTGAAAATTTCTGTTGAAGAGCTTGGGTGCAAATTTTATTTAGCACTCTATAATCGTGGTTTTATACAGTATTTGTCCTTTTGTGATTGACTTATCTTACTCAGCATCATGTCCTTTGGATTCCACATCGCACCAGGTTTCACAAATTCTTTATCATAAAAAAAAAACAAATTCTTTATCATTCTTCAGGGTTGCCCAGCACTCCACTGTGTCACCTCTAGTGGGTCTTTGGAGGCTGTAAATCACATGGGAGGAGACCATCAATCTTTGTCCCAAGAAGCAGCTGGTGCATTCAAGCTGCCTTCCCTTGAGTTGGCAGCGCAACTTCTTACCCACCAGGCTGCCAGAGTGCCTTACTCCCTTGAGCGTAAGTACTAACACAAGAAACCAGAGCTCACCTTGGGATTCAAACATCATGCCCACTTCACATCCTGTTGTTTGTTTCTTGTGGTCCACAGAAACTGAGGCCCAAGGCAAACCAGCTCTGGCCCGTTTCCAGGGCATTGCAGAAGATTCATTAGTGACCAAGGCTGAACTTGTGAGAAAACAATTACACTTGCAACAGTGAATGAACAGAAATCCAAAGTCTCTCTAAATTTTCACTGAAATTAATAATAAAAAAAAATTTTTAAAAAAAACACAACAAAACCCAATGAGACTATCTACCAGGCAGGGGATTTGAACGAGAGCACTTTGCTCCACTGTGTGTATATGCACCATTCCATAATAAGTGATGTGTCCCAGATCAGAAACCTGTGGAACAGGATCCGTTTTAGAAGACGAGCTGCACACACCCCTAATTATCATAACCCTTCTCTATTGGCCAGCTCCTGGAATTCCTTACCCTCTCCCATGCATAAACATGAAGCACCTTCCCATCTGAAGCTCTTGATAGACCTCCCTCTAGCCCTTTGTTCCGACAGTCATTGGTAGTGTTCCTTCAGCCTTCCTCGGCTCCTTTTGCAAAAATTGTTTCCTTTCTTTTTTTTTCTTATTTTTTTTTAATTTAGCTGGTTTATTTTTCATTTCAATGAACATCTACAGAGATTTTGGGATTCCATTCATTCATTGTTGCACCCTTCTCCCCGCACAAACCC
>NW_006400065.1:2402467-2428102 GCF_000299155.1 Elephantulus edwardii | reverse complement strand
TATATCTACTTGGATGTCATTTATGGTCTCTTTAGGGTATATTCCCAGTAGTGGAATTGCTGGGTCAAATGGTATCTTTATTTGCAACTTTTTGAAGATTGTTTCCTTTCAAATGAACTCCTGGCTTGAGTGATAAGCCTGGCCTCTTGCTTTGCTATTCTTAGGAAGGAGGGGGAAGAACTTGAAATTTGGGGTGGGCGTCCTGAAACAGTACTAAACTAACAGTACTAAAGTATTTCTGGTAGTTATTGTTAGTAGTGTTTCTAGTAGTTCATTGTTGATGGACCCTTGGGTTATTTAACTCTTTGCTATTGCAAATAATACTGGAATGAACATGCATGTGTATATACCAGAGATGAGAAGGGGTAGGGGTGTGTGTGTGTGTGTGTGTGTGTGTGTGTGTGTACTTGACCTCAAAGCTTCACTGGTATCAGTTGTTCTTGATGTCCAGAGTCCTCAACACCTTTCTTCTTCCTGCAGTCTCTGAACCATGCTAACCCTGCCTTCACCACCTCCATCCAAGTTCTCAGCCCAGGCTCTGACTCAGCCAGCCTAAAACACCAGGTACCTGCCAGTCAGGCAGCCTGGCTCCTGCTCGCTCAGAGATACCACTACCTCAATGCCCCAGGGACAGGTTTCTGCTTCCTGGGCTGGAGTCAAGGCTTGGCACCACTCTGATCTTTGGCTGACACACAGACTCAGTGTCACGGATGATTCCAACCTCCTCAGGAGAAGCCCGAGACACAAGGCATGAGAACGGAACCCCTTTGTGGAAGACATGATAAGGCGGATCTCCAGCAAGATAGACTTTCCCACATCTGGGTCTCTTTCCCTTCCTAAATTTACTCATCATTTGCACCTTTCAGATTGAACGGCTATTGCTTCATTATGTGACTTCCTGTCATGAATACCATCCAGTTGGCTGGCTCTAGCTATGTGTTATCCCCACAACTGTTGCCATGTTTAAGGCTGTTGCAGCCACTGTGTCGAACTATCTTGCAAGGCTCTTCCTCATGGTAGCTGACCCTCTACCATGCACAAGGTCTTTCCCCTAACTCTTCCTAATGAAATGCCCAAAGTATGAGAGACTTGTCTGTCATCCTTGCCTATGGGATCACAAAAAAAATTTCACTGAAGGATACCTTGTAAGATTCTGTGCAGCTCACATCATCCTATTCTCCCAGTTATTCTTTCATAATTAAAAAACATAGATTACTTTATGTGTTCTTCTTATATTGAACCACTTTTGTATATGTGTTACGAATCCCACTATCCCACTTGACTATGATGAGTTTGTTTGTTTGTTTGTTTGTTTGTTTTTCATGAACTGTTGGATTCTACTGGTACAACCACTATGGAAGACAGTTTGGAACTTTCTCAGAAAGTTGGAAATAGGAATACCATTTGACCCAGCAATTCCACTACTGGAAATATACCCTAAAGAAACCAGAGCTATCACCCAAACAGATATGCACGCCCACATTTATTGCTGCATTATTCACAATAGGAAAGAGATGGAAACAACTCAAGTACGCATCAACAAATGAATGGATAGAAAAACAACAGATTCACACAATGGAGTACTGTGCAGCACTGAAAAACTAAGGAACTTATAAAATATTGCACAACATGGGTGATCCTGGAGGACATTATGCTGAGTGAAATGCCTCAGTTACAAAAGGGAAAATACTGCATAACGCCACACTTATAAAACAGGACTGATATGGAGGGTGGGGCAAACTGAGAAAAGAACACTGCAGTGGAACAGATGATGGAAAGAGCTCTTTAAAAGGAATATGTGATTAGGCATTATCTATATGACAACAGTCCAGAATAGGAGGTACATAGCAAACTGGACTGGGCAAAGAGGGTGAAGGAGGAAATTATGCAACAATGAATGGATTTTTTAAAGTGAGCTGGGTGGTATAGGGAAGGAAATTGGCAATACCAAACGAATGAATATCCAAGTTTTCTGTAAACTTGCACTAAAATCACAAGTAAAAAGGGGGAGGAGAAAGACTGATTACGACCACCACAACAGGCTTTGCAACCTCCAAGGAGTAGCCTGGTTTAACCCTCTCTAGGATGAAACTGTTTGTTTTCTTGGCAGTCCATGGTACATTCAATACTCTTCTCCAGCACCACAGCTCAAAGGTATCAATTCTCCTTCTGTCCTCCCTAGCCCTTGTCCAACTCTCTGATGCATAACAAGTGATTGCAAAAACCTCGGCCTATAATGTGGGAAACACTACAAGTAGCAACGGGGGAAGGCAGAGGTGTGGGTGCCAGGACTGGAAGTGGAGCAGGCTGTCCTTCCCATCCCACAGGGCCCTGGGAGTTGCCTCATGCTCATTCATTCTCCAGACAGAAGTTTCCTCCCAACCTTCTTAAGAGCAGACGGATTCAGAGATGTTGCACAAGCTCAAATCTAATAATTTTCATCCCAATCAGTTGACAGTGCCTACTGCACTCAGAACAAGTCTGAGGTCCTCACTGGCCCCCACAGAACAAGCCACTTCTAATCTCCTCTCTGTCCTTTGGGGGTCACCAACCTCATTGAGCAATCACAGCTCTCCCTCATACTAAACCTTTAAGCTCAGATGTCCCCTCCAACCAGGAAGCCTTTCCTGATCTCTTGGCCTCCTGACCCAGCCCTGCCCATTCTGAGTTATCACTGTCAGGGGGGATGGATCACTGAAACAAAGAGTCCCAGGTGGACAGCACCCAAGAAAAAGCCACAGCTTTGTCCCTAGAATTAACATTCATAGGACTGCTGTTAAAGATTGAATTGTATCCCCGTAGCCTGGTGGTAAGAAATTGTGCTGTAATCAAAAAGGCATATGGTTCAAATCCACCAGCTTCCGCAAGAGAAAGATGGACAATCTCCTCCTGTGAGATTTACTGTGTCTGAAAATCCACTGGAGGTTCAACTATGGGTCGGTTCCAGCTCAAAGGTCCACAACTACAACTACAACTGAATATAAAGGAGTTATAAGAGAATAGTGGTAGGGAGTTGTACTGTCAACCCAAAGGTTCATGATTCAGATCCACCAACTGCTTCTCAGGAGAAAGATGGACATCTCCTCTCAGAGATTTACAGTTTCTGAAAATGGCTCGAGGCTCAGCTATGAGAGAGGGGAGGGAGGGAAGGAGAGAGAAAGAGAGAGAGAAACTGAATATACCATGGACAACCAACCAAAAGAACAAGCATCTGTCTTAAGTAGAAATATAGTCAGAGTGTTCCTTGGACCTAATAATTTTGAGATTTCCTCTCACATACTTCGGGTATGTCATCAGAAGGGGTTAATCCCTGGAGGACATTTTTTCCCTGGTAAAAGTATAAGATCAACTAAAAAGAAAAAGATCATCAATGTGACCGACTGACGTAGACCATGGCCTCAGCTCAGCGCTGATTGTGAGGATGATGCTGGGTGAGATGAGGTTTTGTTCTGTTATCCCCAGAGTCACCATAAGGCAGAAATGGCTGGATGGCACCTAACAATGACAAAATGTGTGCCGGCATCCCAACCCCTATAACTGTGGGCATAATCCCATTTAGAAAATATTTTCTTTTTATGTTAATGAGACCCTACCAGAGGAAGGTAAGGTCTTTAACAAACAGGACTATTTGCAGAAACAATGCATGCATGTAAATAGTGCACATATAAATAGTATATGTATTGTTGTTGTTGTTGTTGTTATGTGCCATCGAGTCATTTGCGACTCATAGCGACCCTATGTACAACAGCCCTAAACCGTGCTCTATCCTGTGCCAATCGCATTGCCTCTGACACACCCATCCCGGTTATCCCAGTCACTGAATCAATCCACCTCATAGGGGGCCTTCCCCTCCTGTGCTGTCCCTCTACTCTACCCAGCATGATGTTCCTCTCTAAAGACCTGTCTCTCCTTATAACATGTCTAAAGTATGTCAGACGAAGCCCTAGAATCCTTGCCTCCAAGGAGTAGCCTGGTTTAACCCTCTCTAGGATGAATCTGTTTGTTTTCTTGGCAGTCCATGGTACAATCAATACTCTTCTCCGGCACCACAGTTCAAAGGCGTCAATTCTCCTTCTGTCCTCCCTAGCCACTGTTCAACTCTGATGCATAACAAGTGATTGCAAAAACCATGGCCTGTATCAGGCGGACCTTAGTCTCCAGAGAGACACCGTTGCTCTTGAGTACTTTAGAGAGGTCCCTAACAGCAGACTTTCCCATCGCAATACGTTTTTTTATTTCCTGGCTGGTGCCAAGAGTGTTGACCGTGGAGCCGAGCAAACTGAAGCTGTGAACAATTTCAATCTCTTCGTCATCCATCCTGATGCTACCGATTGGTCCAGTGGTGAAATAAAAAATACAAGGGGGCTGCTTGGCTTGGGGAAAAAGTCTATAAACAGAGTTTTACTTGTGTGAAAACATGGTACTTATTTTTGGGATACAAATAAGCAGGAATGAAGGCAAGTTAGATGCCACATGGAAGTCTTCAAGGAACAAAGGAAAAGAGAAGCCGAGACCAAGAATTTTCCCCTAGAGTGGATAGAGAAAGTCTTCTTCTAGAGTAGTGCCTTGAATTTAAGCATCTGGCCTCCCAGACAGAAAATAATTTTACCCTTGTGCAAGGATGTCAGTTTAAAAACTAAGGTGTGCCTAATTCAAACCATGGTCTTTTCACTTGCTTTCTAGTTGGACAATAACTAAAGATGACAGAATTAATGACTTTGAGTTGTGGTAGTAGAGTACTGAGTGGATCGTCGAAAGAATAAACAAGCGCAAGCAATGTGCTCTTAGAGGCACAGATGGTGAAACTTTGTCTTTGGGCATTTTGCCAGGAGGGGCTAGACCTTAGAAAAAGACATCATTCTGGAGAAAGTGGTGGGCTAGAGAGAGAGGAAGACCCTCAAAAGATGGATTGACACAGTGACCGTAACAATATTCCCCAGCATTTCAGAGATCGTGATGGCGGTGCAGAAGAGGGCAAGGTTCAGATCTGTAGCTCACAGGACTGCTATGAGTTGTAGCCAACTTGAAGGCACCTAACAAGAACAACAACAACAATAACAACAACAACAACATAGTTGCCCATTTGTGGGATTTTTATTCTACAATGAACTTGGGAGAACTGGAACTTGATAAAACTCTTTCGTTTTTAAGTCTCCAAAGTTTTCCACCTTTGACAATTTTCACTTATTCTTTCATTTCTCTATTTCTCATTTTCATAAAACATATTCAAGTGTTTATTCTCTGTCACCTTATACAATGTAATAATTTTAATTGTGACTCCTTAAAATATGTGCCTATTTTGGCTAGACCATGATTCTTAATATTATACAACTGTCTTTTATGTTGTGATTATCCTATGTGCTATATACCCTAAGGAATCCTGGTGCTATGGTAGGCTAAGTGTTGAGTTGCTAACCAAAAACTTTGGTAGTTCAAGCCCACCCTCTAATCCAAGGGAGAAAAATTAGTCAGTCTCCTCCTGCTTTGATTTATGGCCTTGAAAACTCGGTGGTGTGTTGCCAGAGACCAGGAGGCAGTCGTCAAAACAGAGCAAGGAGACACTACATGGTTCAAAATCAAGAAAGGGGTCCGTCAGGGATGTATTCTGTCTCCATACCTTTTCAATCTGTATGCAGAACAGATCATCTGAGACGCTGGGCTATACGAAGAGGAATGTGGCATCAGGATTGGTGGAAGAATCATCAATAACCTGCGTTATGCAGATGACACAACCCTGCTTGCTGAAACTGAGGAGGACCTGAGGCGCTTGCTGCAGAAGATCAAGGACTATAGCCTCCTATATGGACTGAAGCTCAACATCAAGAAAACAAAGATTCTAACCACTGGGCCAATTGGCAGCATCAGCATGGATGGTGAGGAGATTGAGATAGTTAACAGTTTTAATTTACTTGGCTCCACAGTCAATGCTGTTGGTAACAGCAGCCAGGAAATCAGGAGACGAATTGCATTGGGAAAGTCAGCTGGGAGGGACCTCTCAAGAGTACTGAAGAGCAACGATGTCAGGCTGGAGACTAAGCTGCGCCTGATCCGGGCTATAGTCTTCGCAGTTATGTGCTATGCATCAGAGAGTTGGACAGTGAATAGGGCTGATAGAAAGGGGATTGATGCCTTTGAGCTGTGGTGCTGGAGAAGAGTGTTGAATATACCATGGACTGCTAGGAGAACAAACAGGTTTGTCCTGGAGAAGGTGAAGCCAGAGTGTTCCCTGGAGTCAAGGATTCTGAAGCTTTGTCTGACATATTTTGGGCATGTTGCAAGGAGGGACTGGTCCTTGGAAAGGGACATCATGTTTGGCAGAGTGGAAGGGAAGCGAAGGAGAGGAAGACCTTTGGTGATATGGATTGATTCTGTGACTGGAGCGGTGGGAATAAGTACGTTTGAGATGGCTAGGTTGGCACAGGATAGAACAGCATTTAGAGCTCTTGTACATAGGGTCACTATGAGTCGCAAGCGACTCGATGGCACATAACAACAACAACAACATGCCAGTGGATTGGCTTGGGTTAGCTGTAAATTCTAGCCTCAATGATTCTAGCAAAGCAAGATTATTGGCCAATGTGTTACTGAGGCAGGGTACAATTTATAGGATTTTTGTTGTTGTAGTTGTTATGTGCCATCAAGTTGCTTGCGACTCATAGGGACCCTATGTACAACAGCCCTAAACTCTGTTCTGTCCTGTGCCAATTGCCCTGTCTCCAACACACCCATCCTGATTACCCCAATCACTGAATCAATCACCTCATAGAGGGTCTTAGGTTTTTGGGGTTTGGGTTTTGTTTTTTTTTTCCTGTTAGAAAATCTATTCTGGACTCATATTTTGAGGAAGAATGATTCAGTTGCCCCCAGGCCTGATCACTCCTTAAAGAAAACCTAAGATTAAGTTATATTTAGAGTCAATGTCTTTGAGGATATAAAAGATTACAAAACTGAGATGGACCAACTACCACTGAGAAAGAAGACAGGATCAAAGCGTGTGATTTGAATCCAAGGTCACAGTGCTGAGAACTCTCTAGACCCAGAGAAAGACTGAGGCCAAGGCATGTGATGATCTCCAAGGAATTTCGACCCACTTATGTTGAAAGGTGATAAGGATCTTACCTGAGAGCTGACAGAGAAAGAGAGAAAGCCTTCGTCTAGAGCTGGCACCCAGAATTAGGACTTCTAGGTGACTTACTGGTAAAGAAGGGATGTGGTTTGAATCTGCCAGCTGCTCAGCAGAAGAAAGATAAGTAATCAACTCCTATGCCACTTTACTGAATCTGAAAATCCACTAGAGGCTCAACTATGAGTTGGTCCTGACTTGATGGTACTTAACAACAACAGTCTCCTAAAGAGTAAGTGTAGGGAGCTCTGATGGCATGGTCAGTATGGAACTGTGCTCTAACACAAAGCCATCACTTCTCTGGAGGCTCAAATACACCAGCAGCACAGAGGACGGAAGATGGGCAATGTTCTCTTACCTGACTTATAGCCTGTAAAAACCTGACGGAAGGTCAGCTATGAATCTGTTCCAACTCAACGTCAATGAGTTGAGGAAACTGTTGAGTGAATAAATTTGTCTGTTTAAACCACCCACTTGTATTTCTGTTATAGCAGCAGTAGAAAACTAAGACAGTAGAGAACTGAGCAGTAGAGAACTAAGAACTAAGGTTCTGGCTCATGTAGTTCTTACTGTAGTAGCCCTAAGAGAGTGACAAAATAGGTGCTCAGAGATTTGGAGGATGGATGGATAAATGGATGGGGGGATGGAGGCACTGTGCATCTGGTTCACTGTGTCAATCCTGACGTACTGTAATCCTGAGAATTGGTGCCTAAGGGTTTCAGAACTTTCTGTCTTCCTGATAGCTTCTCAGCCCAGGAAACTTCCTGTTTATTTATGATTTGTGAGGCCCAGACAACTGGAAAGAGATCAAGGACTATTCTACACACACACACACACACACACACACACACACACACACACACGTCCTGCAGAGAACCCAGGCTGCCAACAGCATCAGAGCCCTGCCAAGATGAGCAGGGATAGGTTGAAACACACACCACAGACATGAAAAGCAGATAATATTGTGCCATGTCAGCTTTCCCTATGGCTTGAAGGTGTCAGGGCTGTAGAGAAGAATGAGGGAATGTGATGGTTCTCACACTGAAGTTTCACCCTGTTTCCAGCTCTCCCATAATTCCCTGCTCTTCTAGATCCACACCAACCCTCTCTTGGCAGCTGATACCAAGAAAATTAAGGCAAAAAGAAAGACCTTCTGAGGACTCTCCCTGGCCTTTTCTGATTATTCTTGAACTTTGCCCCAGTGAGGCAGGGGAAGGAGAGGTGGTAAATGTGAAAAATTGTAGAGTCTCAGACCATAAGAGCTGGAGGGCTTTGAGGGATCTTGAGAAGCAATACTGTAAGGGGGTCAGGCAAGAATGATTTATGAAAGAATTACCTAATAACGTTCTTGCTATATATTACTAACACCTTCTGAAATGGTTCAGCATCAAACAATTCTTGAATTCTTTTTAGTACAAAGACTCTGTATTCTTTTCACCTAGGGTTAGGCTTATCATATTGGAAAGACCAATGGTACCGAGAGAGTAAGTTCAAGCTACACTGAAGGCACTGGCAAAAAATAAGTCCCCAGGAATTGATGGAATACCAAATGAAGTGTCCTCAGGAAACAGATGCAGCCTTGGATGTGCTCACTAGTCTATGTCAAGAAACTTGGAAGACAGCTATTTAGCAAAACTGACGGGAAGAGATTAGTATTAGTTCTCATTTCAAAAAAAGAGGTGATCCAACAGAGTGCAGAAATGACAAAACAGTATCATTAATATTACACAAAAATAAAGTCATGCCAGAGTTTATTTTAAAATAACTGGAACATGTAATCAAGAGAACTGCCAGAAATTCAAGATGTATTCAGAAGAGGCAACGGAAGGAAAGATATTGTTGTTGGTGTCAGATAAAACTTGGCTACGGGGAGAGAATAACAGAAAGAATTCTACTTACTGACTGTTGTTTTTGATTGCCTTCAAGTCGAGCACAACTCATAATGATCCTAGGAAAAAAAGGTCCGAAGCCCCTCTACAACTATTGACATTTATCAAAGTTCACGGAGTTTCCAGAGGAATGTTACTTAGAAAGTGGTTGCCACTGCTGCTTCCAAACCTGTCATAGTATGTTATTGTTGTTATGTGCCATTGAGTCACCTGCAATGCACAGCGATACCATGTACAGTAGCTCTGAACCCTTCCCTGTCCTGAGCTAGTCTCACCAACTCTGACACACAACCCCATCAATCCAGTTACTGTATCAATCCATCTCACCCGGGGTCTCCCTCTCCTACACTGTCCATTCACCCTTCCGAGCATTATTGTCCTTCTCCAAGAACTGATCTTTCCTGGCCACATGCCCAAAGTAAGTGAGGCGAAGCTTCAAAATCCTAGCCTCCAAGGAAAGACTTGATTTCACTCTCTCCAAGACAGGTCAATTTGTTTTCTTGGAAGGCCAGAGTATGTTCAGGACTCTTTCTCCAGCACCACAACTCAAAAGCATCTATTGTTCTGTCATCCTTAGTCACTGTCCAACTCTCTGAAGCATAACACATAATTGAGAAGACCCTGGCCTGGATTAGGCACACCTTTGTATCTAGACTGACATCGTTGCTCTTCAGCACTCTGGAGAGGTCCCTGACAGCAGATTTTCCCAATGCAATTCGTCTTTTGATATCCTGACTGCTGGTGTTAAGAGTGTTAATTGTGGATTCAAGCAAGCTGTAATTGTTAACAACCTCAATCTCTTCTCCATCTAATATGGTGCTGTCAATTGGCCCAGTGGTGAGAATCTTTGTCTTCTTGATGTTGAGCTTCAATCCATATTGAAGACCACAGTCCTTGACCTTTTGTAGCAAGTGCTCCAGGTCCTCCTCAATTTCATCAAGCAAGGCTGTGTCATCTGCATATCGTAGGTTGTTAATGGGTCTTCCTCCAATCTTGATGCCATACTTCTCCTCATAAAGCCCTGCTTCCTGAATGATCCGTTCTACATACAGATTGAAAAGGTACAGGGGCAGGATGCATCCCTGATGCACTCCTTTTCTGATTTTGAACCATGCAGTATTTCCTTGCTTCGTTCTGAAGACTGCTTCTTGTTCCAAGTATAGGTTTCATATAAGCACGATCAAGTGTACTGAGATTCCTATTTGCCTCAAGGTTAGCCACAATTTATTGTGATCCACATAGTCAACTGCCTTTTCAGAGTCAATGAAACACAGATACACATTCTTCTGGTACTCTGCTTTCTGCCAAGATCCATCTGACATTGGCAATAATGTCCCTAGTGCCACAACCTCTTCTAAACCCAGCCTGTATTTCTGGTAGTTCTCTGTCAATGTACTGTTCAAGTCTTTTCTGGATAATCTTCAGTAGGATTTTGCTAGTGTGTGATATTAGTGATGTTGATGTTGATGTTGATGTTGTTGTTAAGTGCCATCGAGTCGTAGGCGACTCATAGCGACCCTATGAACAAAAGTCCTTAACACTTGTGTGACTTTCATCCTTTCTCCGGGTTCATGGGGTTTCTGGAGGTTTCATGGGGTTTATGGAAGTGGAGCTGCCAGATTTCTTGGCACAACTTGGTGACTATGCAAAGGAATTTGAGAGTATGGAACATAAAGAATTATTGATATAACTGAGAAGAACGTTATTCAGAAACACCTGTGTTAATGGGAAACTTATACATAGACAAAGAAGCAGTTGTCTGAATAGAACAAGGGTTAATAACATGGATGGTTATTCAGATCATGGGGAATCATCACACAATTTCAAGGTTTTATCATTATATATATGTACTTGACAGAAATATTACAATATCAAAAAATACTAGAAACATTAATATTTCTTCAACACAAAGAACTTTAGATTATGTATCGAGTAAATATCATTTTTTTAAATTGTCTGTTGTATACGACACAGTCCTGAATATTACTCCAGGAGTAATATTCATGTAATATTCAGTAATATACATGTGCTAATAATTAAGGTTTTAAAAGGGCACAAAATTCAGCATTTAGTATGCAAAATATATTTTTGCTTTGCCACAATGAATGTTTCTAAGTACATTTTTTAAAGAAAATCAAAAGATATTTATCAGACTGCCAACGAATGTGGGTGTTTCCAGGTAATAAGCTCCAGGGACTCTCGTCATGAAACCTCAGAGTGCAAGTTGGTGGACACTGGGAGTCAGAACCCTATTCCTTCCAGATGGGAGGCTGACCTCATTATCAGTGTAGACCCAGACGCCAGGCCCTCTCCCCACTGGCCAAACCTGCCCGACATGATTACCAAAGCAGCCGGCTCGGTGATGAGGACACTGGCAAGTCCTGCAAAACAAACTCGGGTGACCTTTGGGTAAATTTTCTTAGCATTCCTGTTTTATGCATGAGGAGGTGTTAGACAAAAACTGTCCAGTTTGCTCAGCTACCACCTGGTCAGTAATGCACCGTTTTATGTTTTATTTAGCTTTGTAAATATTTTTCAATGTACGTCAACCCTTCATTAAAAAATGTTTTCCAGATATGTGATGGCTTGTTGATCAAGTTTGATGAAAAATTTGCATTGCAATGACTGTATTCTTAGGTAGCACTTTAAAGAGCAAGTTATGGTCCTGCACCAAACCAGTGCAGGTAGGCTGTGGACAAGTCCACTTGGAGAAAATGTGGACGGAGCATGAATGATGTTTACGCAAATAAATGTGCACATGAAACACCAAAAAAAAGATATTTATCAGAATATTACATTTCTATTTTATCAGAATTCTCATGTAGCTCTGTATAAGAAAAATAAACCAATCCTTGAGGAAATAAATTCATTTTTAGAGAATAAAAGTTATGTGAATGGATTTTACTGAAAATTTCTCATCGAGAAGTTGTGCTATATTGTGACATCAATTGTGTCCAAATCTATGAATATGGGAGTTGAACAATTCCACAACAAAATAAAATGCACATTGTACATTTTACAAATTTTGTGCGTGATACAAAAAGATGGACTGAGGCAGTGACTGCCAACAACAGGCTTGAGTGTGGAGGATGGTGGAGGTTGTTAGAATGGAGCAGGGAGAGGACAAGATTTTCATCTGCTGGAAGTTGCTACAAGTCCACCAGAAGGCATCTCACAACAACTTGGCGCTGTGGTACTGCGGCAAGATACAACTTATAGGATTATGCTATATTTAAAGTTAATCTTCAAGGCATAAAAGTGAGCAGAGATCCAAGATACCATCTAGAAAGAAGAGACAGAAGCAGACCATGTCATGTGACTCCATGGTCATGGCATTGAGAGCTTGCTAGACCCCGAAAGACAGAGAAACAAAGAACCTTTTCCTACAGCTGGCACCCTGCATTCAGACTTCTAGTCTCCTAAACTGTTCAAGTGGGGGGCTACGGTGGCAAAGTCAGTAGGGAGTTGTGCTGTTATACCAAAGATGGTGTCTCTCTGATGGTTCGAATCCACCAGCAGCTCAGAGGAAAAAAGTTGAGGTAACTCCTCCTGTTCGATTTACAGCGTCTGACAACCATTTGGAGGGTCACTTATGAGTCTGTTTTGATTCAATGATAGAGAGTTGAAGAAATTATGAAAGAAGAAATTTGTCTAAGCTGTCTTCTTGTATTTCTGTTATAGCAGCATTAGAGAGCTAAGACATATGGGCTCTGGCTTCTGCAGGTCTCACTGTATCAGCTCTAGGAACCTAAGACAGAATAGGTGTTGAGAGAGTATCTGTTCATTGGCTCAGTGGGCGGATGGAGGCACTGTGTTGTTCATTGCGCATCTGGCTCAGTGAGTCAATCACAACATAATGCCGAGCTGAGAACTGATGGGGATTTTACACTTTCTGCCTTCCTGATAGCCTCTCGGTCAGTCTAGGAAAGCTCCTGTTCACTCATGCCCTGTGAGGCCTAGCCTTCTGTAGGGAAACTAAGAACTACTCGACTGTGTTGGGACCAAGCCCTGTGCAGCTTTCCAGCCTGCAGGGAACCCAGGCCTGCCAAGATGAGCAGGGAGGGGTCAAGACACAGGCCTCGGACAGGAAGAGTACACAATATTGTGCACTGTCAGCTTCCACTTATACTTCAGGTGTGTCAGGGCTGGGGAAAGGGAAGAGGGAAAGTGACCGCTTCCACCCACACTGAAGTTTCAGCCTGTCTGCCTCTCTTTCATAATTCCCTGCTCTCTCAGCCCCACCACCCCAACTCTCTCTTGGCAGCTGATACCTCTGGGGACTCTCCTTGGCCTTTCTTGGTTATTCTTGAACTTGGCCCCAGAAAGGCAGGGGACGAGGAGGGGTGTGAGGTTTCAGACCATAAAAGATGGAGGGTTTCAAGTGATCTTGAGAAACAGGATTGCAAGGGGATCAGATAAGGATGAATAATTCAATAATTACCCAAAAAAGTTCTTGCTATATACTATGAACACTTCCTGAAATGGCTCAGTATCAATCAATTCTTTACTTCTGTTTATTGCAGTGACTCTGTGCATTCTTTCCACCAAAGGTTACGGTTAGCACGGTGGAAAGTCCAAGCTACACACTGAAAGCACTGGGGGCGGGGCAGGGGGGGATAAGACCCCAGGAATTAATGGAATACCAACTGAAATGTCTCAGGAAACAGATGTATCCTTGGATGTGTGCACTAATCTATGTCAAGGAACCTGGGAGACAGCCACCTGGCCAACTGATGGAAAGAGATTAATAATAGTTTTAACTAAAAAAAAAATAAAATCCAATGGAGTGCAAATAGTATCTAATAATATCTTTACTATTGTACCAAAAAATAAAGTCTTGCTGAAGATTATTTTAAAATGATAATAATAGTAAATTATTTTAAAATGGTAATAATAGTAAATTGACAAAGAACTGTGAAAAACTTAAAGTGGAGTCAGAAGAGGCCTTGGAAGGAGGGATATCATTGCTCATGTCAGATGGACCTAGGATTAAATCAAAGAATACAAGAAACATAATTACTCATTGACTATGCAAAGGCTTTTGACTGTGTGGCTCATAACATCTTATGGCTAACACTGAGAAGAATGGGAATCAAGAACACTTACTTGTGTTCATAGGAAACCTATACATAAACCAAGAAGGAGTTATCTAAACAAAACAAGGGAATGCTGCATGGTTGAAAATCAGGAAAGATGTGTGAAAGAGTTGTATTCTTTGCCCACTTTAATCTGTATGCTGAGGAAATAACCCAAGAAGTTGGGCCAGATGGATTTATCAGTGAATTTTACCAAACACTCAGAGAGAAGTTTTCACCAGTTCTACACACACTTTTTCAGAAAACAGAAAAAGAAGGAACACTCCTAGATTCATTATATAAAGCAAACATAACCTTGATACCAAAGCCAGGTAAAGAGACTACACCAAAAAAGAAAACTGTAGACTAAGATCTCTCATGAACATAGAGATGAAACTCCTAGATGATAGAATCCAACAATGTACCAAAAGGCTAATAAATCATTAGTTCAACATAAGCAAAATAAGTGCAATCCATCATATCAATAAAATAAAGCACAGGATTCACATGATCATCTCAATTGATGTGAGAAAGGCTGTTGACAAAATCCAACAGCCTTTCAAATACGGCCCTGGAATAGATGGAATATTGACTGACACATTTCAGCTAATAGATGCAACTCTAAACATGCTCACCAGTCTACACCAGGAAATTTAGAAGACAGTTACATAGCTGACTGACTGGAAGAGTTCCATGTTCTGAGAAAGGTGATCCAACAGAATGTGGAAATTATCAAGCAATAACATTAATAACACATGCAAGCAAGTTTTGCTGAAGATCATCCAATATTTGCTGGAACAGTATATTGACAGGGAACAACCAGAAGTTCAAACTTGTTTTGGAACAGGCCATGATACTATGTATGTCACTGATGATGTCAGATGGATCCTGGCTGAGAATACAAATTACCAAAAGAATGTCTGTGTTTTATTGACTATGCAAAGACATTAGACTGGATTATATCAAACTTTTGCTGACATTGAGAAGAATGGGAGTCCCAGAACACTTAATTGTGTTCATAGGAAATTTATGTGTAGACCAAGAAGCTATGGTCCAAACAGAAAAAGTGAACACTACATGGTTTCAGATTGGGAAAGGTGAATGACAGGGTTGTATTGTTTCTTCATACCTATGTAATCTGTGCGCTGAACACATAATTAGAGAAGCTGGACTCTATGAAGAAGAACATGGCATACGTATCAGAGGAAGATTCAACAATAACAACATGTGTTTTACAGATGATAAAACCTTGTTTGCTGAAAGTGAGGGGACTCTGAAATGCTTGCTGCAGATCAAAGACCATAGCCTTCAATATGGATTACCTCTCAACATCAAGAAAGCAAAGTTCCTTACCAGTGGGCCAATAGGCAATATCATGATAGATGGAGAAATGATTGAAATTGTCAATGATTTTCTCTTACTTGGATCCACAATTAATACCCTTCATGCCAAAAGTCAGGAGATCAGAAGATGCCTTGTTTTGAGCAAGTTCACTGTCAGGGACCTCTCCAAAATTCTGAAGAGCGATGATATCAGTTTGAAGACTAAGGTGCACCTGATTCAGGCATGGTCTTTTCAATCATTTGCTAAGCATCTGAAAGTTGGAAAATGACTAATAATGACAGAAAAAGAATTGATGCATTTGAATTGTGGTTTTGGAGAAGAGCACTGAATAGTCTACGGATTGTCAAATCCTCAATATATCAGGAATATCAGATATATCAGGGAAAGTAGTGCAGCCAAGTGCTCCTTAGAGGTAAGGATGGTGAGACTGTGGCTTACACACTAGAGAATATTATAGGAGAGGTCATTCCTTGAAAAGGGCTATCGAGCTTGAAAGGATGGAGGGCCAGTGAAAGACAGGAAGACACCAATGAGATGGACTGAACAGTGACCGTAAATTTGGACTCAAGTGCATCAGAAATTATGAGAATGGCACAAGATAGGACAGGGTTCAGGTCTGGTTTTCATAGGTTCACTATGAGATGGTCTCGACTTGAAGGCACCTAACAACAACAACAACAACATCATTTCCTGATAAGAATACTCAGCAAAAAAGGCCTAGAGGGGTATTTCCTCAACATGCTTAAAATCATATACTATAAACCAACAGTCAGCATCATATGCAATGGAGATAGATTAAAGGCATTCCCCCCGAGAACAGGGACCAGGCAAGGAAGCCCACAATCACAACAACTATTCAATATTATAGTGGAGATTTAAGCAAGAGCAATAATGCAAGAAAAGGAAATAAGAAGCATGCATATTGCCATGCTGTTTGTTGTTAGGTGCTGCTGAGTCGTAGACAACTCATAGTGACCCTATGAATGAAAGGCCTGAGCACTGTTCATACATGGAGTTTCCGGAGTTAAGCCATTTCGGAAGTGGATGCCGCTCCTGCTTCCAGGCTTGTTTTAGTCAAGAAGCTCCAGTCAACACTGTCCACCACGGGTAACCATTACCACGACTGGCACATCACTGTCACAGTCTTCAGCATCACAGCAACCATGAGTTACCTCTGTACAGCAACACACAGACCAGTGCTATACCATCTAGAAGAATGTTTGACAGGAAAACAATGTGAACCCAGCCTGAGGGCCACAGATTAAAATCACCCACCTTCGGCTTGGTAGCATAACTTTCTTTCCACTAGGCCAACGTAGGTCTCTCTCTGTCGTCGTTGTTATTGTTGTTAGGTGCCATTGAGTTATAGACGACTCATAGTGACCCTATGAACGAAAGGCCTGAGCATGGTTATTGCCATAGAGGAGGTAAAATGATATCTCTACACAGATGCCATGATAGTATACCTAGAACGCCTTTAAGATCCAGCAAGAAAATTGTTGGCTATGGTTGATCAATTCAGCAAAGTATCAGGACACAAGATCAACACGTAAAAATCAGTCAGATTTTTCTACACAAAGAGAACACAGAAAAGTAAGAAAAATCAATATATATCACTAACAATAGCTAATCACAAGGACAGCTTAGGACCAAATCTAACTAGAGACACAAAAAGGCCTTTATAAAGAGAAATACAACACACAACCACAAAAACAACAGAAGGTCTTTGTAAACGGAAGCATATACCATGCTCATGGACAAGATTCAATATTGTGGAAAATCATAATTATATCAAAAGTAACCTACAAATTCAATGGACGCACAATACAGATACTGACACCATTCTTCAACAAGACAGAAAAAGCGATTTATAATTTTGTCTGGAAAGCAAAGAGACCCCAAATAAATAAAGTCCTATTGAAAAAGAAAAAAAAAGGCATCACACTCTCTGACCTCAAAACATACTAACAGTCAAGACAGCATGGTACTGATTCAGGTACAGACACATAGATCAAAGGAATAGAATCAATAAGCCAAAAATCAATCCATCTATCTATGGTCAACTGCTCTTTGACAAGGAGATGAAATCTATTAAATTAGAAAACAACAGCCTCTTAACAAGTGGTTCAGGCAAAACTGGACATCCATCTGCAAAAAACCTGAAACAAGATTAGTACCTCACACCATACACCAAAAAAACCAACTTGAGGTGGATCCGTGATGTAGGGATAAAACTCAAAGCTATAAAGATCATCAGAGAAAAAGAAAAAAACCCAGGAACATATCTAGAAGCCCTAATCTATGGCACAAATAGACTTTCATGCATAATAAAAAAACCCACAACCAGAAGACAATAAAAGAGAGGAATGGGATCTTCTAAAAAGAAGATCTTTGTATCAAAAAAACTTTTCCCAAGAGTAAAAAGGAATCCTCCAGCTTCTCCTTGGGAGAAGGAGAGATTAACAGATATTATATCTGTCAACTTCATTTTACTTGGATCTACAATTAATATCCTTGGTACCAGCAGTCAGGAAATCGGGATGCGACGTATTGCATTGGGATAGTCTATAGTTTGGGGTTTCTCCAAATTATTGAAGGGTAATGATGAAAGTTTGAAGACTAAGGTGTGTCTGATTCAGGCCATGATTTTTTCAGTCACTTGCTATGCATCTGAGAGCTGGACAATGGACAGGCATGACAGAAGAATTAATTGACAGAAGAATTTGAGTTGTGGTATTGGAGAAGAGCAGTGAACATCCTACACACTGCCAAAAGAATAAATAAATATGTCGTGGAGAGGGTGCAGCTAGAGTGCTCTATGGAGGAAAAGATAATGAGGCTTCACCTCACCTACTTTGGTCCTGTTGCTAGGAGGGGCTATTCCTTGGAGAGGGACATGATGCTTGGAAGGGTGGAGGGTCAGCAAAGGAGAGGAAGACCCTCAACCAGGAAGTGCCAAGATCACACAGCATAGGACGGGGTTCAGATCGGCTGTTTACAAGGTTGCTATGAGTTGTACTAGACTTGAGGGCACCTAACAACAACAACAAGTGTTTCCTTGCTCTGTTCTGATGACTGCTTCCAAGTTTTACAAAAGCACAATCTGGGATTGTGTTCTGGGATTCCCATTCTTCTTCAAGTTAGTCAATTTGGTGTGATCACACAGTCAAATGCCTTTGCATAGTCAATGAAACACAGATAGACATTCTTCTGGTATTTTCTGCTTTCAGTTAAGGTCCATCTGACATTAGCTATGATCTTCCTAGTATCATGGCCTACTCTAAACCCAGTTTGTATTTCTGGTGGTTCTCTGTCGATGTACTGTTAAAATCATTATCTCATAATCTTCAGTAGGATTTTGCTTGCGTGTAATGTTAATGACATTATTCAATAATTTCTACACTCTGTTGGATCACCTTTTTTTGGTGTGGGAATAAATATAGATCTCTTCCAGTCAGTTGGTGAGGAAGTTGTCTTCCAGATTTCTTGACACAGTGATAGTTAAAAGTGAGAAAATGGACTAGGAAGACAGGAGACTAATCCATGCTTTTCAGTTATGATGTTAAAGAAGAGTACTGCATACCCCATGGATTGTCAAATAAACAAACAATCATGATTGGAGAAAGTACAACCAGGCTGCTCCTTGCAAGCATGGATGGAACTATTGGTTGTTGAAGATGGAGTCATGGCCAGGAAGAGTGGATTTTTCTGAATTTTGCTTATAGAAAACTCTACAGGGAGGTAATGCTGGAAACCTTGAGAAACCTGGCCTCATCAACTTGCTTTAATTGGGGAGCGCCACCAAACACTGTCCACCATGGGTAACTCTTAATGCATTTGACACACCAGTGTCACAGTGTTCAGCTTCACAGCAACTGCAAGTTACTTCTGCACAGCAAGTGGTCACACCAGGGCTATACGACCTAGAAAAATGTTTGAACAAAAATAATGAAAAGCAGGCGAGCCGCGGCGGGGCCAGCCGGGCTGCTCGCATCACTTGGCACCCAGCGCCACAAGCGCTGCCTGCGGCCCCGCACGGCTCTCCCCACAAAGGGCCGTGGAGCAACGTGGCCCGCAGCCACCGATCGCGGTTCGCCTCCGCGGGCGCGGAAATTTGTTGCACTTCTTGGGGCTTTGTTTGTTTGTTTGTTTGTTTTTCTCTGGATCCCCCCCGCCCCTGCCTCGTTATTTTGGAAAAAATGTCGGTCCGCAGTGTAAAAGTTGTGCGAGGAACCTTGGTGGCATTGGGAGCTTTGCAGAAGGTGCAGTTCGGATTCTGCTTTTCCCAGGGTGGCAGCTCGCTCTTGGCCGGATGAATCTTCGCTGCTGGCCGTGGAAACGGCTAGAGCAGCTTTTTTTTCCGAGAAATAACTTCACCAAGATGTCCAGTGATGGGCAAAAATCCGACGATGAGAGCCCCGGCACCACCAGTGGTAGTTCAGATGCAGACCAGCGAGACTCCAGAGACTGAGGGACAAGAAGAACGAAAACCTTCTGCCACCCAGCAGAAGAAAAACACCAAACTCTCTAGCAAAACCACTGCTAAGTTATCCACTAGTGCTAAAAGAATTAAGAAGGAATTGATCCTCCTCCTAACTGCAACACTGGGCCTAAAGGAGATAACATTTATGAATGGAGACCAACTATACTTGGCCCACCAGGTTCTGTATATGAAGGTGGTGTGTTTTTTCCGGATATCACATTTTCATCAGATTATCCATTTAAGCCACCAAAGGTTACTTTCCACACCAGAATCTATCATTGCAACATCAACAGTCAGGGAGTCATCTGTCTGGACGACCTTAAAGATAACTGGAGTCCTGCTTTTGACTATATCAAAGGTTTTGCTGTCAATTTGTTCCCTTTTGACAGACTGCAACCCGGCGGATCCTCTGGTTGGACGCATAGCCACTCAGTATTTGACCAACAGAGCAGAACATGACAGGATAGCCAGACAGTGGACCAAGAGATACGCCACATAATTCACTTCATTTGTATGCAGTGTGAAGGAGCAGAAGGCATCTTTGCACTGTGCTGCAGATCTTTATAGCCTTTACGGTACGGACTTCTCTGTATATGTTATACTGAGTCTACTCTCTGCATGTAATCTTTGGAGACTGGGAGAGTAAATGCTATCAAGAGTAGA
The DNA here is from genome assembly GCF_000299155.1 of Elephantulus edwardii. Classification (NCBI taxonomy): domain Eukaryota; kingdom Metazoa; phylum Chordata; class Mammalia; order Macroscelidea; family Macroscelididae; genus Elephantulus; species Elephantulus edwardii. The sequence continues at coordinate 2,407,525 of NW_006400065.1, read as the reverse complement.
ACTTTGTAGCTGTTTAAAACGCCTACTTGCAAGTCTTGCTTCTTTGGGATATCAAAATGTATTTTGTGATGTACTAAGGATACTGGTCCTGAAGTCTACCAAATATTATAGTGCATTTTTAGCCTGATTCATTATCTGTATGAAGTTATAAAAGTAGCTGTAGATGACTAGGAAATTATGTCATTTGTATTAAACCCAGATCTATTTCTGAGTATGTGGTACATGCTGTTGTGAAAATGTTTTACCTTTGACCTTTGTCAGTTTGTAAGGAGAGGATTTCCTTTTACCCTCTGTAGTTCAGAGAGCACCTGATGTATCATCTCAAACACAATAAACATGCTCCTGAAGGCTTAAAAAAATTAAAATAAAAAATAATGAAAAACAGGCCTGAAGGCCCTTCAATATTTTACCATTCCAGCATGTCCAAATCCTGGTGAACTCTGGGCCAGAGACTCCTAGCTCATCTGGCAAGTCCACTCTGCCAACACCCACTTGTGACAAAAAGAAAGCCACAAGCACCCGGAGCCTTCCATACTTGCCTCTCCTTCAAGAAGCAAGAAGCCACATTCAGCTGGCACTAGGATTTCCAAGACACTTGCCTTTACCCTGCAGGCGTGGCCTGACATTTCAGTATTTTACCATTCCAGCAAGCCCAAATGCTAGCGACCTCTGGGCCAGACACCCCCAGTTCATCTGACAAGTCCAAACAAATATAGATACAGCAAATGATACCATGGGTGTGTCATTGTTGACTCTAATAATTAATTAATCACTCAAGGAATGATTATCGCTTATGGGTCTGTGGTAGCCAGAAAGATGCCTAATACCCACTCCCGGAGCATGAGTGTCCACATGCTGAAACAGTGAGCCAACAGCAGGTGACTGTGTCTCTTCCAGGTGGACAGACAGCTCTACATCTAGTTCTGCATGACAAGAACATTTCCTACACCCTGTAGAAAAAAGACAAATATTGCTTTTAAGACTGGCTCACTGGGTGAGATGTGGAAGAGAAAACACAGATAAAAGGAAGCAGTCTTTTACCAATTGGCTCTTTCACAGGAACCCAAGGACATCCCAGGACAAAGGCTCCAGGAATGATGATAATGTATGGCTCCTTCCTGACTGGGAAAAAACCCGTTACCCACTGCTGGAGAAAAGGGAGCAGCAGGTCCTGGAGCCAGTCTTGGACCTGAACGAGACACCAGAGGAGAGGAGGCTCTGGAGCCTACATGTGCTGGGCCCTCAGGGGCCCTCTGGCAAGACCAGGGCTCTAAAATGACTGAAAAATGTGGTGGACAAGAAGGTCAAGATGCACCATGGACAAAGGATGGAAGACTGTAAAAAGGAAATATTTGATCACATAAAGGGATCTTTCAACAACTTTAACACTCACCAGGACAATGTTGTCACAATTCCACCAACCCCAAAGCAAAGCAAGACAAAGACCACTGTTTGAACGATTGCACTCAGATGGTTTTGAGAACGCTGTCAGGCCCACTGCTCTCAGTGGGCCACAGATAAAGTGCGTCTTCATCAGATCTGATAGTCCAAAATCATGTGGAGCCCTAAACAAGAAGTTCCAACAGGACAGAGAGTAAACGTGAACAATCAAGCTGTTTTTTGATGGCACATCTGTCTTAGATTTCCTTTGGAAATATCCCAGATAAGAGTATTCCCCAACACACGGTGCAAGCAATGGCTTTCTACTACTGATGAGAAGAACGAGGAGGAGAAAGTTAGGCAACTGAGTGCAGAGATGTCAATCCCAGGAGCACCGGCTTCTCATCACTGCAGAGTCACCACAGCCCATCCACTGCTGCCTCCCCCAAGGTAACCACGGCAGGTGGCATCGCTGTGCTTGTGGTCAACACTGGCTCCAGAACTTGCAAGGCCAGCTTAGCAGGGAAAGACGTCCCCCAGGCCGTCTTCCCCTCCATCATGGAGGGCCCATGATGGGCATGGGCCTGAAGGTCTTCTATGTGAGTGATGAAGTCCACAGCAAGAGAGGCATCCTGATCCTCAGCACCCCACTGAACATGGCACTGTCACCAACTGAGAAGCCATGGAAAGGAAGTGACATCGAACTTTCTATAATGAGCTGTGTGTGGTCGCTTGTGCTATTGACGGAGGCCTCCTTGACTCTCAAGGCCAACAAGGAGATGATGGCCTAGATCATGTTTGAGACCTTGGACAGTTCCGCCCTGTATGTGGTCACCAGGCCACGCTGTCACGATTTGCCTCTAGCTGCACCACCAGCATCAGGCTGCATTCTGGCAATGGGGTAAAACACACTGTGCTCATATATAAGGGACATGCTCTCCCTGACACCAGAGCCTGACCTCATGTAGATCTTCACCGAGTGAAGCTACTGCTTTACTACCAAGGCTGAGCGAGAAATTAGGCATGATATCAAAGGAAAACTGGGTTGTGTTACCGTGGACTTTGAGCAGGCGATGGGCAACTGCAGCTGTGTCGTCCTCTCCGGAGAAGAGCTCCAAGCTGCCAGATGGAGAGGTCATCACCATCAGCAGCAGGTGTTTCTGCTGCCCTGAGCCACTCTTCCAGCCCTCCATCGTGGGCATGGAGTCCTGTGGGATCCGTGAAATGACCCGTGAATCCATTATGAAGCATCACATTAACCTCAGCAAGGACTTGTACTTCAACGTTGTGCTGTCCAAAGGGTCCACCATGTACCCAGGTCTCTTCAACAGGATGCAGAAGATCACAGCACTGGTCCCCAGTATGAGGAGATCAAAACCATTGCTCCCCTGGAGCTCAGATAGTCTCTGTGGTTGAGGATCTCCATTCTGACCTCTTTACAGAACTGCCTGCAGATATTGATTAGCAAATGAGAAGATGACATCATCCACCGCAAATACTCTTAGGTGAACTATTTAGGTGGACTTTGTCTTGATTTTTAAAAACTCCCAAAACTAACTTGTGCATAAGGGGTGAAAAACAAACCCACAAGGAGATGGGGTGGGGAATGTCTTATTCCCTTTCTCTGTGTCTAAAATAAATGATTTGTTCTCAGAGAGAAAAAAAAATGTTGGAAACTGAAATACCATTTGATCCAGCTATCCTGCTACTGATAAGATACTGCAAAGAAATCAGAACTGTGGCACAAACAGATGTATGCACACCCAGGTTTATTGTAGAATTAGTCACAAAAATAAAGAGATAGAAACAGTTTAAAGTGCCAATCAACAAACAAATGGATACAGAAATAGTGGTACATCCTTACAATGGAATATTACACTGCACTGAAAAATAATGACCTTGCAAAACACTACACAACATGGATAAATATGAAAAACATCATGCTGAATGAAGGATCCGTCACAAAAAGGGCAATTAGGGCATAAAACCACTGTTATGACAACAGGATGGATGTGAGGAGGGAAGAGAACAGGAAAAGAATGCATAGATAATGAAATGTAATAGGTGAAGGGAAGGATCATTTTAAAAGAATGAACAATTAGACATTATATATGGCAATTAAAAAGGCGGAACAGGATAAACATCACAAAGTGAACTAGAGGAAGAGGAGGAAGGGAGGAAAATGTGTAAAATTAATGAAAACCAATCTCTTTATAAACTTTCACTAAAATAAAAATATGGGGGGGGGGAAGGAAAGCACTGTTTAACACATCGATACAAATGACGGCAAATGTGTTCCTAAGCACGGTCGTCAATTTAAAAAGTGTGTGGCAACATGTTAAAGAAAAAAAAAATAGGGGGGAGGGGGGAGGGGTTTGTGCGGGGAGAAGGGTGCAACAATGAATGAATGGAATTCCAAAATCTCTGTAGATGTTCATTGAAATGAAAAATAAACAAACTAAATTAATTTAAAAAAATGAGCCTTCCTCCAATCCCAATGCCATTATTCTTCATCACAGAGTCTGGCTTTGCAAATTATTTGCTCGGCATACAGACTGACTAGGTATGGAGAAAGGATATATGTCTTCATTTTAATTGGTTGCCCATTAATCTATCTTTATATCTAAAAAAAGCACTGTGTTAGAAATATGGTGTTTGAATCCTAATCTTGATAAATAAATGTCCTAAGACTTAAAAAAAATATAAATACAGTTTAGTTCCTTTGGGGGAAAAAATTTCACAAAATCTAACCACTTTAACCCCTCAGCAAAGACTGAGACTTGCTTTGCCAAAGGGCTTGCTGCAGTCAGCTTTAACTCTCCCTGTTAGGCCTTTCCCTTCTTGCTAATAAACTGTTTACCTGAGGGGGGAAAAGACTAACAAAAAAAATACAAGTGAACCAACAACAGGCAACATCATGATACTGGAGAAAAGACTGATGTCAAAGATTTCATTGGACTTAGATTCACAATCAACACCTACGGTAGCAGCAGTCAGGAAATCAGAAGTATTACACAGCTCAAATCTGATGTCAAGGTTCTTAGTAAAGTGCTAAGCTAAAGCTCAAGGATGTCAGCTTATAGACTAAGGCGTGTCTGATCCAAGCCACGGTATTTTCAGTTGTTTCTTATACATCTGTAAATTGGGGATAACGGAAGAAAATCTATGCTTCCGACCTATGGTGTTGGAGGAGAGTATTGAATCTACCAAGGACTGTCCAAAGAACAAGGAAGGACTTGCCCTGCAAACCAAGAAGAAGAAGGAAGAAGGTCCCAGAAATTCTTGCTCCAGACACACCGACGGCAGCAGCAGCCATGGCCCAACCAGAGAACAACATGAGCTGCAGCTACCTTAGGACTGCTGTCCCCATGGACAGAACCAGAGCTCAGCTAAGAGCCTTGGCCCAAGCTTGTTCCACCTTGGGGAGGTGGGGAGCCAATATTGGGAAGACCGAGATCTTTGGAACACGAGCCCAAACCTGTGAGGCTTAAGGTAGAGGTGTCTGTGAGCACATTTTGGGAAGCTGTCCTGATGACATGACTGTATTCAGTTACTAACACAAATGATAACCTTTTGACTTTTTTACTTCCACAGAAAATGAATGAATGAAAGGAAAAGAAAGGGAAGGAAGGAGAAAAAAGAAAGAAAAAGAGAGGAAGGGAGGAAGAGAGAGAGAGA
>NW_006400065.1:2397531-2402301 GCF_000299155.1 Elephantulus edwardii | reverse complement strand
GAAGGAAGGAAGGAAGGAAGGAAGGAAGGGAGGGAGAAAGAGAGAGAGAAAGAAAGAGTAAGGGGGAGGAAGGAAGGAAGGAAGGAAGGAAGGAAGGAAGGAAGGAAGGGAGGGAGGGAGGGAGGGAGGGAGGAAGAGAGAGAGAAAGAAAGAGTAAGAGAGAGAGAGAGAAAGAGAGAGAGAAGAGAGGGAAGAGGGGAGGGAGGGAAGGAGAGAGAGAGGAAGGAAGGAAGGAAGGAAGGAAGGAAGGAAGGAAGGAAGGAAGGAAGGAAGGAAGGAGAGAGAGGAAGAGAGGAAGGAAGAAAGAAAAAGAGAGACAGAGAGCAAGTAAGTCTGTACTGGAGGAAGGGCAACCAGAATATTCCTGAGAGGCAAGCACCCTGAGACTTCACCTGAAATACTCTGGGCATGCTGTCAGGAAGGGCCAGTCCTTGGGAAAAGACATCCTGCCGGGAAAGGCGGAGGGTCCGTGAAAGAAAGAAGACACTCAGCGAGATGGCTCCTGAGCAGAGGCTACAACAAAGTGCTTGTGCCTGGTGAAGAGCCTCAAGAGGGTGCAGGATGGGGCCAGTTTTAGATCTGTTGTTTACAGGATCATGATGAGTTGTATTCAGTTTGATGGCACAAAACAAGCACCACCAACAACCAATAAGGAAGGTAAACATATGCTCAGTCCATCAGTAAAACAGATGCATCAGTTGTCCAAAGCAAAGGCCCATAGATGCCAAGCCAACAGACTGCATAGAAATGAGAGTGCAGCAGAGGCAGGGAACTGGCAAGGGCCTGAAAGAAAGGGATACCAAGCCCAGTGAGCAAGAACGTGCTAGCTGGTAAGAAAGCCCTCAAAGGCGCATGAGGACGTCTTCATGCAACGCTGTTCAAGTTAGGTGTGCTCTATTTTTCTCTAATAAACAAGAGAAAGGGGTCAGTTGTTGAGTCTAATGCTTGCTACATTCATCCAACATGCAACTGGATCCAAAATGAGTGGTTACTGGACAAGGACAAATGGAATTGATCAATAACAGGCCGCTGGTCTATTTTAATAGAACTGTCTTGTGTATTTACGTCTGCTGATGGGGCAACTCCAACCCGGAGGGCAGTAGTGCTCTTTGATGCACACACACACACACACACACACACACACACACACAAGGGTGTGTGCATACACAAGGGTTAGTCTTTACACATTCTAGTGAACAACCAATGAGGATTCCAGTCCCCCACATAATCCAAGAGTAAGATGAAATTAGTCAAGTTACTTTTTTAACTATAGCATCTCCCTTATAGAGTTAAATCCCAATTTTTGTAAACAATATTTTTAACTTTAAAATAAATTGTTGGACTTGCAGACATAATCTAACATACATTTAATAAACTACTAATATGGGTAATAATGTACTGTAAAGGAGAGCTGGCAGAGAGAGAGCCTTTCCATAGAACTGGCACCCTGAATCAGGGCTTCTAGCAACCTAAACTATGAGAAATAGAGAGCTCTGGTAACATAGTAGGGAGTTTTGCTCTTAACCCAAAGGTGATGCCTTTCTGGTGGTTCAAGTCCACCAGTGGCTCAGAGGAAGAAAGACCGGCAGTCTCCTCCTGTCTGATTTACAGCCCCCCAAAAACCCACTGGAGAGTCAGCTATAAGTCTGTTCTGACTCAGTGGCAATGAATTGAAGAAACTAAGAAAGAAGAAATTGGTTAAAGTCATACACTTGTACTTCTGTTATAAGCAACACTAGAGAGCCTTGACTGTCGCAGCTCTGGGAACCTAAGACAGCCGGTGATAGAACAGGTGCTCAGAGAATATCTGTTCGTTGAATCAGTGAAATGGATGAATGGATGGGGGATGGAGGCACCGTGTTCAGTGTGTATCTGGCTCATGGTGTCAATCCTGACATAATGTCATCCGGAGAATCATTGCAGGGGGTTTTCCAGACTGACTTTTTTCCTGATAGAGTCTCAGTCAGTCAGAGAAAGGTCCTGTTCAGTCATGTCATGTAAGGCCCATCACACGGAGACTCCTCTACCCTGATATTTACATAGGACTCATTCCTGCAAAGTAGTTTTCCAGCCTGCAGGGAACCCGGGTTTCCAGCAGCATCGGAGCCCAGCCAAGATGAGCAGGGATGGGCCGAGGCACACTCCACAGGCAGTAAAGCAGACGTTATCGTGCACTGTCAGCTTCACCAAGAGTTTGAGGGTGTTGGGGCTGAAGAGCGGAAGAAGGGAAGTAATGGTTCTCATGCTGGAGTTTCAGCTCGCCTTCCTCTCTCTCCCAAAATTCTCTGCCCTCCTGGCCCCATCCCAACCCTCTCTTAGCAGCTGACACCAAGGAAAACACAAGCAGAGGGAAAGAACCTCTGGGACTCATGCTGGCCTTCGCTTATCATTCCTGAATTCGGCCCCAATGAGGCAGGTGGAGATGAAGACAAAGGAAGAGGAAGAAGGTAAGGTGGTAGGTGATGAGTGTGAGGTTTCAACCCACAAGAAATAGAAGGTTTTGTGTGATTTTGAGAAGCAGGACTACAGTGGAGTCAAGGCAAGGACAGATTATGAGATAATTACCAAAAAAGGAAGAGAAACATGTGCTTAGTGCGTCTGATTAATTTTATCTCAGATTGACTTCATAACTGGCTGATACTGTTAATGCCTCACAAAGCAAACTTTCTCACCAAGAAATGGTGCTACAGTGACATCGATTATGTCTGAATCTCTGAATACGGAAGCTGAACAATTCCACAAAGAAATAAAAATGTACATTTTGCAGATTTTATATGTGGTGGTGTTTGTTAGATGCCATCGAGACAAGAACGACTCATAGAGACTCTACAAACAGATCTGAACCCTCTTCTATCCTGTGTCACCCTCACCCTCTCTGATACACTCGAGATCACTGCTGCCGTCACTGTGTCAACGCACCTGGTTGAGGGCTTCTCTTAGTCATTCCTCTACCTTTCCAATCATGATGGTAGTATTTCTATGTTCCTTGTCATTTTAGACTAACTGGATATTACCTGATATTCAGTTCTCTTTTGTCAACCACAGAAGATGTCAACAGCCCCACAGTTACATAACTCTTGATGTAAGTTAGGCCTGTTCAGTGCAAAGCAAACCAAAATGCTTCCTCAGATTGGACAAATTGCTCTTTGCAATTTCTCCTGGCCCTGTTAAGTATTAGTGCTAAGTATTAGTAGTTGTCCAATGAATTGTGAAGCCATAGTGTCAGATGATGGAAAGTGAGTGTATGTTGTTGTTATGTGCCGTCAAGTTGCTTGTAACTCATAGCGACCCTATGTACAATAGCCCTAAACCCTGCTCTATCCTGTGCCAATCGCACTGTCTCTGACACTCCCATCCCAATTACCCCAGTCACTGAATCAATCCACCTCATAGAGGGTCTTCCCCTCCTGTGCTGTCCCTCCACCCTCCCAAGCATGATGTCCCTCTCCAAGGACCTGTCCCTCCTTACAACATGTCCAAAGTATGGAGCCTCAGAATCCTTGCCTCGTTTAACCCTTTCCAGGATGAATCTGTTTGTTTTCTTGACAGTCCATGGTACATTCAATACTCTTCTCCAGCACCACAGCTCAAAGGCATCAATTCTCCTTATATTCCCTAGTCATTGTCCAACTTTCTAATGCATAACAAGTGATTACAAAGACCATAGCCTGCATATCAGATGCACCTTAGTCTCCAGAGTGACACCATTGCTCATCAGTACCCTGGAGAGGTCCCTAATAGCAGACTTTCCCGTCACAATACGTTTTTTTTATTTCATGGCTGCTGGTGCCAAGAGTGTTGACCATGGAGCCAAGCAAACTAAAGTTGTGAACAATCTCAATCTCTTCACCATCCATCCTGATGCTGCCAAGTGGTCCAGTGGTGTATAAGTTTTAAAATATTATTTCAAGATAATAAATAGTCACAAGGAACTATGAAAGCCCTGCCAACAAATACCATTTGAAAATCAAAAGAAATTCTTTCTGATTACCAAGCCACGGTCTTCTTTATTACTTCCTATGTATCTGAAAGGGTGACACTGAATAAAGGATGACAGAAAAAGAACGAATACCTTAAAATTGCGGTATTAGAGAAGAATATTGACTATCGCATGTGCTGTCAACGAAACCAACAAGTACGTCTTCGAGGAAGTGCAACTAGGGTGCTCCTCAGAGGCAAGGAGGGGGAAACTTCATCTGACATACTTTGGGGGTGTCGTCAGGAAAGGTCAGTCATTGGAAAAAGACATGATGCAGGGAAAGGCGGAGCATCAGACAGAGAGAGAGGGGGGAACACCGTAAACAGAATGGACTGGCACGGTGACTGTGACACTGGGCTTGGGCATGACAGAGGCGATGAGGATGGTGCCGGGCCCAGCAAGGCTCGGTTCTGTTGTTCATGGGTTACTGTGCATCACAGTAGCCTTGATGGCCTCTACCACCAAGAACCTTATGTAAGGAGGGAGATCTGGTGGCCTGGTGAGTAAGGAGCTGTCCTGTCAATACAAATGCAAGAAGTCTGAATACAGCAATTGCTCCTCATGAGAAAGATGGGCACTCTCCTCCCATGCCATTCACAGCCTCTGAAGACCCACTGGACAGTCAGTTATGAGTTGGTTTTGACTTCGGAGCAGTCAGTTGAGCCTTTCTTTTGACGATCTCAGAATTAAGAAAAAAAATTACACGGTTCAAATCCACCAGATGCTCTGCTGAGGAAGGAGGGACAATCTCCTCCTGTACCAGTCAGATCTGATTTGACAGTACACACAAA
>NW_006400065.1:2396974-2397431 GCF_000299155.1 Elephantulus edwardii | reverse complement strand
AAAAAATTACATACTCTAAATAAATCTTTTCACATTATATCTCAATTGTAAATTTTTGCATTAACATCTAGATTCAAATGTATATTCTGTTTTCTAAATTTCACTTGTTTTCTAGTTTTATTTCAAATCATTCACAATTATTTGCTAGATAAAATAATTTTTTTAAAAATTACATCATTTTATATCCAGGTTACATGAAATGACAATTAATTAACTCAGATTCAACACATGGTTATTGAGTTGGAATTAACTCACAGCTGAACCTCTATTGGGTTTTCAGCAACTGTAAATAGCATGGGAGAGGACAGCCCATCTTCTTCCTCAAAACAATTAGTCTGAATTTTTACTTTTTTTGTGTATGGTGTTCAGTAATTTTTTTTAATTTTTACAAAAATAATTTTAATGAACATTTACAGAGATTTTGGATTTCATTCATTGCTGCACTTCTCTCTCCACC
>NW_006400065.1:2387136-2389354 GCF_000299155.1 Elephantulus edwardii | reverse complement strand
CCTCTATGAGGTGGATTGATTCGGTGACTGGGGTTATCGGGATGGGAGTGTCAGAGACAGTGTGAATGGCACAAGACAGAGCAGAGTTTAGGGCTGTTGTACATAGCCTCGCTATGAGTCACAAGCGACTCAATGGCACATAACAACAACATATATACACATATATATACACATATATACATATGCATATGCATATACATATACATATACATATATATACATATAGTTGCCATGAATCAGTTGACTTGACGGCTATGGATTTGGTTTTTTGGGATTTTTTTTAAGGGCCAGGAACATTTTGAGGGCTACAGTATAAATTACTCTCCCACTGTGCAGTTATTCGCTCTGAAGTCAAATTTGTGAGTGAAGAAAAGTGGCTGTGGAGACAGCGTGGATAAAGACAAGGTTGGTGAGAAGGAGCCTGGCCCAACCTGAGGAGCAGCAGCAGAGGGACTTGGGCATTGGACCATCCAAAGGACAAAGAGTGAGGTGCCCAGGCCTGAATCTGAAGATTCTCTCTCTTCAAACTCTGAAGTTCGAGATCTTGGTCTAGAGTTCAAGATCATGTACAAGGATGCAACCTGGAGGACACAAGGCTGAGGAGGATATCATTTGTTTGGAGTCCAAATGTACTTGGCTTCCAGACCTCAGGGAGCCTCAGCTTCCCCTAGAGTCATAAAAGGGCCACACCATCCACTCAATGCAGTCTGTGCAGCCCTTGTCCATCTAGCTCCTTCTGCTCGGCTGGGTGCTCCTGGATCAGGAAAGCTTGTCTAGACCCTCTTTCTGGGCACAGGTGCTGGGTTCAGGTTCTGTCTCTGCACTTTCTCAAGAAGCCAAAGAAGCCATTAGCTTGTAGCATATTCTTTTTCTTCCATGAAGAGGACAGTTCATTGTCTGATTCCTTATTCTGACTTACAGCTTTCAGTTCACATATCACTGCCTTTCGCCAGCATATGGGAGAGCCCATAGGGAAACCTTTCCCTGAGGGCAGAGGGAAGTTCAAGCTACCTGACTCCCAGCCCTTCACCAGAAACCTTCTCTCCCTGGCTATCAACTTCCAGGAAAAACAAAGCCCATGTCATACACATGGCTTCGCAATCACTGTCCTCTAAGTGGAACTCAAGTCCATCCATTTGGGGGATTCTCTGCTGGTTTCAATGATAGACAGGGAGTGCCTGGGTATGCCCGCTCCTGATAGCCAAACATTTACAGGAGGGAATGCTGCCTGGTGGCCAACAGATGGCGACAGAGTTCAGGTTTTTATAAAACTACAAATCACCAGGTGGTCACCACCAGAAGAAATCAACCTCAAAAACTCATTGCTGTCCAGTGGGAACTGTTAGCTTACTATCTTCTTGGGCTTCTGAGGCTGTAAACTGCATGAGAGAGGAGACTGCTAACCTTTCTCTCTCAGAGTAAGCACTTATTTGTGGCGTAGTCTGAGAGATGTATGCCAACCCAAAGGCCTCTACCAACACCTCCAGGAAAATAAGACGGTGTTTCCTAAAATCAGACTACCCAAAGAAGAACGTGGAGTCAGGATTGGAAGGAGTCTCATACAACATGCAGATGAAACAAATGCTTGGGGGAAAAAACTGAAGAAGCCTTCAAAGCACTTGCTGAATGAAGACCAAAGATTACATACAGCCCTCCCAATGGATTGCATGTCAACATCACCAAAATCCTCACAACGGGGTGAACAGACATCATGATAGATGGAGAAAAGGGTGAAGTTGCCAAGGGTTTAATTTTACATGGATCCATAATCAATGCACATTGAAGCAGCAGTTACACACACACACACACTCCATCAAACAACAAACCAAGTAACGTACTGAGTTACTCAAATCTACTTCAAATGACCACTTCAAAGTGCTGAAGAGCAAAGATGTCACTTGGATGATTTCAGGAGTGTCAGATCCAAGATTGGTATTTTCAATCACCTTTATGTGTGTGAAAGTTGGAGGATGAATAAAGGAAGACCATAATTGAATCAAGACCTTTGAATTGTGTTGTTGGTGAAGGGTCATGAAAATCCCATGGGCTGCCAAAAGCGTGAACACTCATCATGGTGCAGTATGGAGCGGTGTTTCATTATGCTGGAGGGAAAGACCCTCTATGAGATGGATTGACTCGGTGACTGGGGTAATCGGGATGGGTGTGTCAGAGGCAGTGCGGTTGGCGCAGGATAGAGCAGGGTTTAGGGCTGTTGTGC
>NW_006400065.1:2381176-2387036 GCF_000299155.1 Elephantulus edwardii | reverse complement strand
ATTAGGACTACTAGAGTTCTTCCAAGCTTTTCTTTAATGAAGTTTATAGTCCTTGGTTTTAGTCCTAGATCCATGATCCACCTTGAGTTGGTTTTCTGTATATGGAGTGAGGTGTGGATCTTTTTCAGTAATATTTTTAAGGCATCTAGAATCTAAGATCCCAGGATTGCACTCATCACTAGAGCATGCAACCCAACATTACAGTTACATTTACAAAAAGTTACATCATAGATACCTAAGACACACACACACACACATTCTATTATTCAATTGCATGAGAAATTAGGGGAGGCACTGAACACTAGTGATAGAATATCTGATGAACTGTGAAATGACATCAAGGATATTATCCATGAAGAAAGCAAACGATCAATCATTACAAAGGCAAGTGAAATGAAAGATCAAAATGGGTGTCACAAGAGACTCAAAACTGTACTGGAACAGCAAGGGCCAAAACAAAGGGAAGGACTGTCAAAGTGAGATAGATGAACAGAAGATTTTAAAGGGTAGCTTGAGGAGATAAAGCAAAGTCTAATAATGATATGTGCAAAAAGCTGGAATTAGAAAACAAAAAGAGAAGAGCTTACTCAGCATTCCACAAGCTGAAAGAATTGAAAAAGAAATCCAAGACTTGAGTTTCAATACTGAAGGACGCCAACGGCAAACTTTTCAGGGATCCAGAAAACATCAAAAGAAGACAGAAGGAATCTGCTGAATCACTGTATCAAAAAGAATTGGCTGACACAAAAGCCTTTCAAAAGTACCATGTGATCAGGAGTCAGTGGTGATGAAGGAATATATTCAAGCTGCACTGAAGGAATGGCACAAAAATAAGGCCCCAAGATTGACAGACATGCTTCAACACACAGTTGCAGCGCTGGCTATGCTCAAGAAATCTGGAAGGCAGGAATCTGATCAAGAGTCTAGAGGAGATCCGTATTTGTTTCCATTTCCCAAAAAAGCAATCCAATAAAGTGCAGAAATTATCAAACAATATCATTAAAGCACATGCAAGTAGAATCTTGCTGAAGATCATTTTTAAATGGCTAGAACAGTACACCAACAAACAACTGCCAGAGACGTAGGCTGGATTTCGAAGAGGCCGTGGCACCAGGGATACCACTGCTGATGCTAGCTGTATCTTGGTTCAAAGTAGGAAGTATCAAAAGGAAGCCTAATGGTGTTTTATCTACCACAAAAAGGCGTTTGACTGTAGGAGCACAACAAATTGTGGCCAACATTAAAAAGAATGGGAATCCTAGAACACTTAATTGTGCTCAACCGAAGCCTATACTGAGACCAGGAAGTGGTTTGAATGGAGCAAGGGAACACTGCAGGGTTAAAATCAAGAAAGGTGTAATGACTGTATGCAGGGTTAAAATCAAGAAAGGTGTAATGACTGTATCCTTTCTCCGAGCCTGTTTAATCTCTCCAATGACTCTTCAAACAAATCATTGTGGAAATTTGACTTTAGGAAAAAGAATGTGGCAGCAGGATAGGAGAAAGACTCATCAACAAGTTGTGTTATGCAGATGACACAACTTTGATTGCTGAAAGTGAGTCCTTGAAAAGATCAAGGATTACAGTCTTCACTATGGATTACATCTCAACATTAAGAAAACAAAAATTCTCACCACTGGGCCAATAGGCAGTGTCAGGAGAAAAGACAGAATTTGTCAATGATTTCCCTTTACTTGGATTCATAATCAACAACCTGAACCAGCAGTCAGGAAATCAAAAGGCATGTTGCATTGAGAAAGTCTGCAGTCAGAGACCTCTCCAAAGTACTAAAGAGCAAGGATATTAGTCTAAAGACTAAGGTGCACCTGATCCAAGTCAAGGTTTTTTAAATTACTTGCTATGTACCTGAGACTTGGACAATTAATAAAGACAAGAGAGAGAGGAGGAATCCATGCCTTTGAGCTGTAGTGCTAGAGAAGAGCATCAACTATCCCATTGACTGTCAAGAGAACAAATAAATAATGTCTTAGAGAGAGTGCAGCCAGGATGCTTTTTAGAGGCAAACGTGGTGAAACTTGGTCTTATAGACTTTGGGCATGCTGTTAGGAGGGGCCAGTGCTTGGAAAAAGGGATCATGCTTGGAAAAGTTAGTGAAGGAGAAGACCATCCATAAGTGACTGTAACAATGGGCCCTCGTGTGGCAGAGATGAGGAGGATGGGACAGAATTAGGACAGGGTCCAGACTGATTGTTCACAGGTCCCCATGAGTCGTATTTGACGTGACAGTACCTAACAACAACATGCCCAAAGTACAGGAGACAAAACTTCAGGATGGATATTTAAATGTTGGGGTGGGGGGGTGTTGTTGTTCTCAACCTCAGCACTATAAACATTTGAGACCAAATAGTCTTTGAGGAGGAGGCATTCTTTATATTTTATATTGGTTTGCTTTTAAAGTTTGTATAAATTGTGTTTCACACTCTGCTTCATTCGCATTGTGTTTCATGCAATCATTGCCGTGCATTATGTTTTAGAAAACATTTGTTGATGGATTGTCATTCTTTGCCTCAAAGGCACGCTCTGGCTGCATTTCCCCCAGGATATGTCTGGTTTCTTTTTTAGCAGTTCGTGAGACATTAGGTTTGTCAATCTATTTCCAAAATATTCCAGCCACTGAAAACCCTATGGCTTTAAGTTCTAGGAAGGCCACGTGAATCAGAACTGGCTCAGTAACTGTAACTGGTTTGTTGACTTTCACTTTGGTGTTGTCTCAACAAGTTGCTCAGATGTTTGGCAGCTCTGCTCTCTAGTCTGTCATATAGAAACAATCCTGCCAATCTTGTTATCTGGGCCCTTTCACTAGCTGGCAGTTTGTCAATGATCCCACTCTTATTCAAAGGAAGAGAAACGCATAAAGTTTGAAGGTTAGGAGTGAGGCAAGGAGAGAACCAGAGAGACTATATGGTGATCTCAGGGATAAGGGTAGGACTCATCTCATCAGGCTATTGTGGGAGCTGAAGCAGGAGCAATGGTGGTGCAGTGATTAAGAACTTGGCTGCCAACTGAAAGGTTGGTAGTTTGATTCCACGGTGGTTTGAATTAGCCACTCTCGGGGCCTGTGTAAAGGATCACAGCCTAGGAAAACCTGTAGGGTAGATCTACTCGATCTTTTAGTGTCAGTACTGGTCAGGATTAACTCAATGACAATGAGACGTGCCTAGAACACTGAACTTGCCCAATGATGTTGTTGTGTTAAGATTCCTGAACTGTGAGTGATGCAACCAGGGGAGCCCAGCCAAGGATCCAGAGGCCCTAGTGTGTTACTAGTGGAAACAGCCTCAAGCAGAAGAGAGGCTATATGGCAGACATGAAGAAAGAGAGGCTCCTGATCGATGAGTAAGACTGTGATCATAACATGGAACTAGTGAGGCAGTCTCTGTGCTGGAAATAAGGGCATCTTGTGGTAAAGGCCCCACTTGCCAGGCCCTGCACCTACGTGTGAGCTCATGCAGTCTTTCTGATAATCCAAGTGTAAGATCCTTCTTATAGACCAAGAAATTGAAGCCAGGCCAGCAGAGCCATCTCTTGTCTTACTTTTCTACTGCTGCTATAGCAGACATAGCACAAGTGGGTATCTGATGAACAGGAATTTCTTTTCCCACAGTTTAGGAGACCAGAAGTCCAAACTCTGAGCATAGCTCCTGAAGGAAGGCTTTCTCTGTCAAATCTAGAGAAAATCTTTGTCTTAATTTCTCTAAAGTTCTCTGAGTTTTACCTTGGACATACTGATCGTTTCTCCACTCAATAGTTGCTTGTTTGCTTCTATGCTCAATCTATTCCTTTTGTATCTCAAAAGACACAGTCTAATGATATGGTCCACTACTTGTCTGTCAGGGTGCTGTACTGTGGTGGCTTGCATGCTGCTGGGAGGCTGGAAGCTATGGCACCATCTCTCAAATACCAGCAGGGTCACCCAACAGGTTCCAGCAGAACTTCCAGACTAAGAAGCAGGACTGGCCAACCACTTCTGATATAACAGGCGGTTGGAAACCCTCAGGATAAAGGAAGAACATTATTGAATATAGTACCAGAAGAGGAGCCCCTCTGTTGGACAGCACTCAAAGTCTGCCTGGGAAAGAGCTGCCTCCTCAAAGTAAGCTTATAACAAAGACATGGCTGGAGTAAAGCTCCCACTCGGTAAAGGACTTTCATTTGCTGCTGTGGCTAGACTCAAAATGAAGAGAAACAGCTGCAAATAGCCACTGATAACTGGAACACAGAAGGTACGAGGAAAGAACCTACAAAAAGCTAAAGGTTGTCAAAAAATAAAATTGAAAACAAAGACTGACATCACTGGCATTAGATGCGTTGAGATAGGTTGGTATTGGCCATTCTGAATCAGACAAGACTATCCTCCATTATGCCTGGAAGGACAAACTGAAGAGGAACGGGGTGGTGTTCATCATCAATAAAGAGCATTTCAAGATCTATTCTGAAGTACAATGCTGTGAGTGATAGGATATTGAACATACTCATACAAGGAAGAGCTATTAACACAACTAGTATTCAAATAATTACACTATTGTTGTTATGTGTCATCAAGTTGCCTGTGACTTGTAGTGACTCTGTATACAACAGCTCTGAAGCCTGCCCTGTCCTGAGCCAGTCTCTCTGACTCCTACACACCTCCATTGCCCTAGTTACTGTATCAATCCATATTTGAGAGCTCAGACTTAGTTGTTATACCTGTTTTTATACTCAATGTGTCCTCTATTGTACGTAGGGTTTTCTGAGACCTGTTATTTTTTGGAAGTGGATGGCCAATTCCTCTTCCCAGTCTGTCTTAATTTGGATGTATAGCTTTGGAACAACATCTGACAGACAAGCATTTGGAAAAATGTGGAACGTTTTACAAATTTGCACACATGGGCCATGCTAATCTTCTCTGTATCATTCGGGGTAAGCACACTATATGCACTAACTAATAGTAAAGTCAAAGATGAATAAATTGAGTATTTCTACTAGCTTTCAAAATTGATCAAACATGCAATCAGTCTGTATCAATAATACTTGATACCTGGAATGCTAAAGTTGGAAACAAAGAAAGCATGGTAGTTGGAAAATTAGGCATGGTAACAGAAATGAAGCTCAAGATGACATGACAGAATTTTATATGAAATATTATTTTCAGAAAACAAAAACAGCAAAAAATAAGGGCCCCAGGAATAGGTGGTATACCAATTGACATATTTCAGCTAACAGATGCTGCCCTGGACGTGCTCACCAAGTTGTGCCAAGAAATCGGGAGAACAACCA
Source organism: Elephantulus edwardii (assembly GCF_000299155.1). Classification (NCBI taxonomy): domain Eukaryota; kingdom Metazoa; phylum Chordata; class Mammalia; order Macroscelidea; family Macroscelididae; genus Elephantulus; species Elephantulus edwardii. The sequence goes on along the minus strand of NW_006400065.1, from coordinate 2,381,759 downwards.
CTTGGCCAACTGACTGGAAGAGATCTATATTTGTTCCCATTCCAAAGAAAGGTGACCCAACAGAGTGTGGAAACTATAGAAGAATCTCATTGATCTCACATGCAAGCAAGATTCTACTGAAGATTATCCAAGGACACTGGAACAGCACATCAGCAGAGAACTGCCAGAGGTCCAGGCTGGGTTTATAAGGGGTCATTGTACTAGGGATATTGTAGCTGATGTTAGATGGATCTTAGCTGAAAGCAGAGAATACCAGAGGAATGATAATCTGTGTTCATTGACTATGCAAAGGCATTTGACTGTGTGGATCATAACAAACTGTGGCTGACTCTGAAAAGAATGGGAATCCCAGAACACTTGATAGTTCTAATGTGAAACCTATACTTGGGCCAGGAGGCAGTCGTCAGAACAGAGCACGGGAACACTGCATGGTTCAAAATTGGGAAGGACGTATGCCAGGGATACATCCTATCTCCATACCTTTTCAACCTATATGCAGAACAGATTATCCGGGAGTCTGGGCTCTATGAGGAGAAATGTGGGGTCAAGATTGATGGAACGATCTATCAACAATCTGTGTTAT
>NW_006400065.1:2369358-2376578 GCF_000299155.1 Elephantulus edwardii | reverse complement strand
TTAGGGCTGTTGTGCATAGGGTCACTATGAGTCGCAAATGACTCGACGGCACATAACAACAATAACAACAAGGTTGCTAGGGTGCCAGCCAAACACAAATCTGTACATAATTAGTATTAAAATAGTTGAAATACCTAAATGCGTAGCTGCTTACAAAAGTCGGATGGTGAATAAGGAAGAATTGACGCCTTTGAACTGTGATCTTGGCAGAGTACTGGCTATCTCATGGGCAGTCAAAAGAGCAAACAGATCTGTCTTGGAGGAGGAGTAACCAGTGTGCTTTGAAGACACAAAGATGGTGAAACTTTGTGTGTACTGTCAGGAGGGGCTGTCTTTAGGGGGCGGGGGGGAAAGTATCATGCTTGAAAAAGTAAAAGATCAGCAAAAGAGAGGAAGATCCTTTATAAGATGAACTGACAGTAACTCCAACAAAGGGCTTACGCATAGTGGAGACCGTGAGGCGCAGGCAAGGTTTCAATCAGAGTCTCCAACTCAGAATCAACTCAGTGGCCCCCAACATCAACACAGCCCACCTGCTTTCACACTGCATGAGCTCTCCCCAATATCTACTAGTCATTTTGGTGTTGATGTTATATATTGTTGAGGGGGAAACCACTCTTCAGTGACACTCCAGTGGGTTTTCTGAGGTCATAAGCTGCATAGGAGGAGAATGCCCATTATTCTCCTATGGAGCAGTTGGTGGATTCAAACCACATGACTTCTGGCTGGCAGTGTAACTCCTAACCACCAGGCCACCAGTGTTCCCTTCTAGCAAACCAGTGCACCAGTAGTTAGAAGATGAGAAATTCAGAAGCAAACACACTGCCATTGAGTTGGGTTCTTTCTGACTCCAAAGAGATCTTGCAGGGCAGAGTAAAACTGTTCCATAGGGCTTCCAGGAGGGAAGTGACAGCCCCCAAATGCTGCTGCTGTTTGGACTTCTCTGAGCGACCCCCCACCTTGCTGTAGAAAGACATCACCCAGGCATCTGTGACCCCTCCTCCTCCTTCTCTTCCTCTTGTGGTGAATTCCTGGGCCACTGGCCTTGGGCTGACCTGCTCTGATGCATGGCCTCTAGGATGCACTATCAATGAACATGCCCCAATAAATAGCTTTTGATGCAACAGTTTTCATGGTCTTGTCCTTCTCTTTCATGAGCCCCAGTTAAACACAGCAAGTACAATGGAATCACAGGTGAGAACAGCTGAAGTAGAAGTGGTGGTTATTGTTGTTATGTGCCATCGAGTCTACTAGGACTCAGTGATCCTATGAACAACAGATCTGAACCTTGTCCTGTCCTGTGTCCATGAACTCCGCCATGCTCAGGCCCACCGTGGTAGTCACTGTTGTCAAACAAAATTGAGGATCTTCCTGTATACTCCTCTGACACTCTACCTGAGGAGGACCAAACGCCAACAGTGGAAGTCCAACCTGCACGCAGGTGGGCTTCGGGGTTATTCAGAGTTCAGCCTGCAAACGGGTAACTCTGGTTTAATAATTAAAGAGAAACCTTTGTCCTCTGTTCCGCAAGCGGGCTGAGAACTCTAAGGTCTCTCTTCCCTTTAATCATATATCTTAAGGTGTTTCGGTCTCCCGATTCTTTTCATGTAAGGCAACATCTTTCATAAGGAACAGAGTGGATGTCCTCCCTTGCTATATTGTTTCTGTACTGATTTTTTTATGATTCTAATTGAGAAATGAGATCACTGTTTATTATGATTCTATGGAAACCCTAGAAAATGAGATCATTGCTTTTAAAACCCTATATATTCTAATCAACCCGGACCCACGAGGTCTGCCGCATCTTGTCCTGTCTGTGTACGCGTGTTTTCCTTTGTGGCAGTCCTGTTTTGTCTTTGGACTTCCACATTTGTCTCTTTATGTTCATTTCTTCCAGGCATTGTGTAAAGGGTTGCAGTTTGCAACACTACCCTTCCTAGTAGTGAAGGAGATGGGGGGTGGGGGGGAATCTTTAGGAAGGGAGAGAGTCCACTTGTGACCACAGTAGAGGTGCTGTCTTGCTTCCTTTGGCGCACACACAGACTCTTCCAGGTAGTCCCATGGATGAGTTCAGGGCTACTGCTGTGTGAGCCACAGCCAGTGAGGGAGGACAATGCAGACAAGCTCTTGAAGCAGTGGTGCGAGAGAGACCATCCTGTGTGGAATCAGAGCCTCCTGAATCTTAGAGCTTCTGGGAAAAGATTTGTTGTAAAGTTGAAGATTCAGAAAGTCAAGTCTCAGGGTCTTGTCTTCGCATGTCTCTAGGATCCTAGTCAAACTGAGATCCTGTTTACTCAAGTGGAGAACAAGAAGAGGGGAGAGTGAGAGGATCTAGCTTCCTCCCAGGAGCTGGGCAACACTGGAATTCTAAGGCATAAGGAGGAAGAGGTATTGTTCTGTAATAAGGTAGTATGAAAGCGCTTGTCGTAGAGTGTGATATCTTCTTTCTAGATATCTTGTGTTTAAAAAGCGTAATTGCCAGAGAAGAACTCTTCTCAGGCTTTGTGGATAACAGAAATATCTAGTCAATGAATTCGGTGATAAATGTAAGTGTGGTGAGTGATAAATGTGGTCACAAGTGGACTCTCTCCCTTCCTAAAGAGTCCCCCCATCTCCTTCACTACTAGGAAGGGTAGTGTTGCAAACCGCAACCCTTTACACAATGCCTGGAAGAAATGAACATAAAGAGACAAATGCACACAGAAGACAAAACAGGACTGCCACAAAGAAAAACGTGCTCACACAGACAGGACAAGATGCGGCAGATCTCGTGGGTCCGGGTTTATTAGAATATATAGGGTTTTAAAAGCAATGATCTCATTTTCTAGGGTTTCCATAGAATCATAATAAACAGTGATCTCATTTCTCAATTTTCTTAGAATCATAAAAAAATTCTGGGTACAGGACCTGGAATTTTAGCCACAGCCACCACATCAATCGGGATTCCTGGCAACTTCCAACTGATTTTCTGTGATTGCTTGGTTTCCTAGACTAGGACTGTGGACTCCTAAGAATAGTGAGTCATAGGCCTTGTCCCCTGACTCATCCTGCTTCTGTCATTAGTTGTCACTGAGTTGATCCCAACTCAGTTATGAAAACACGTGTGTAGAGTGGAACTGTTCGCAGGATTTCAAGGATGTGATCTTTCGGCCAAGGTCTCTCTAGTTGGTTCAAAACACCAGTAGTTGAATGTGAATTATCCAGCTCTTAATCAGATTTGCCTATTCACACAATTGTTCTGCCAGTAACAACAACGACAAAAAAAAAGGTCACGTGGAAATCCTATTCTGTCTCTACCCTATGACACTAAGGGCCTTCCTTCCATACTTCCTTGGAGCCCTGTGACTTCTGTAAAGAACAAAGTAGAGCTTTCCTAGCCTACCAGTCACCAGGAGGAAAGTCAGATTCAGGACAGAGAAACTCCTACAGAGCTGTCAGGATTCAGACCCCCTAAAAGAACAAATAAGTCTGTCTTGGAGAGAGTACAACCAGGGTGCTTCTTAAGAGGCAAGGATGGTGAAACCTTATCACACATACTTTGGGAATGTTGTCAGCAGGGTTCTTGGGGGAAAAAAAACATCATGTTCAGAAAGGTGGAGTAACAGAGATAAGAGAGGAGAACCCTCAACAAGATGGACTGGCACAGTGACTGTGACAACGGGCTCAAGTATCTCAGAGACGATGAGGATGGCACAGGACAGGGCAGGGCTGATCTGTTCAGAGCGTTGCTATGAGTTGGGAGTTAACTTGACCCATCAACAATAGATATGGACAGGTGAGGCAGATGCCCGTCTGAGGTTCACACCTCGTCCAAGTCTACCTGAGCATTCTGCTCCCTCCTTAAACTCTAGGTTCTCCTGCCAACATGTGAGAAATGTGGAGACTGGGGGGGGGGGGCAAAGAAGCTCAGGACACCAGCTCTGCTTGGTCCCTGAACCTGCAGCTAGCTATAGGTGAGGGGAGGGAAGGTGCCCCAAATGGGATGGATTAGGGACAAAGCTAGAGAATCTCTGCCACACTGAAGAATAGACTGTTGTTTTTTCTGAGCCCCTCCTTAGCCTCCAGCACTCCCCACACGCTCACATTTCTAGTAATTCTTTTGATGGTCTTGTATTTACAGTTATCTTGTTTATTTTCATGTGGCTTCGTAATTGTTAAGTGTGAGTTAATGGGATTTGAGATACACGTTTGTAGGTTACCATTTCCGAGTCAGGACTTTGTACCTGATCTGCTTTTGGGTCTTCAGAATAAAGACAATGCAAATAGATTTGGAGGGTGTGGGGCTGTGGCTCCCCAGTCCCTGACATGACATTCCTCAAGGCTACAGAGCTGTCCCCACGCCCTTTCAGATCCTGTTTCCCTCTGATTGTTGACCTTCTAGGAGCCTGGTGCAGAGGAATAGACAGGATTATTACCTTCCGGCTGGGTAAATAAACCCCCACCCTGGCTGTTCAGATCCTCCCCTTCCTGGAAATCCAAACTTAACTCTTCCCACGTGCCCCCACTGTGGTCAGCATCTGTCCAAGTGCCTACAACCCTGCTCCTACGCCTTCTCTCCCATTTCCCTTTTTCCTCTTCACTTTTTTTCATCTCCCCTTGCTTCATATATATGTATGCATACATACATATATATGTATATATAGACATATATATGTGTGTATATATATACATATATATGCATATATATGTATATATATACATGTATATGCATATATATACATATATATATACATGTATATGCATATATATACATATATATGTATATACGATGTCCATACATATATATTATTGGTTTACTTACAAAGTCTGTATACATTGTATTTCACACTACTCTTCATTCACATTGTGCTTCCTACAATCATACTCATGCACTGTGTTTTACAAAATCAATCACCATTGGACCTTGCCCATCATTACCCTGTCTTTTCACCTGGATCCTTCCCATTTGCGTCTGCTCTTCCTCCACCCTTTGCCCCCACTTTTTTTTGGTGCAGTGACTCTGTTTATTGCTTCCATCTTCTTTCCCCCCCTTTTTTAAATTTATTATTCATTTCAATGAAAATTTACAGAGACTTTGGATTTCCATTCATTCATTGTTGCACTTTTCTCCCCTCCCAACCCTCCCCACTAGTACACTCCCCTCTTGGAAAAGTAAAAGAAAAATTCCTTCATTGTTTTACAATCCCTCCCCCCAGGTCGACTCCACTATGCAGCCTTTGCTCTGGACTCCTATCATGACAATAATACCTAATCACATATCCCTTTTAAACAGTTTTCTCCCTCATCTGTTTCAATGCAGTACACATTATTTAACCCATCTTTCTCAATCTCCCCCCAACCCCAATGTCAGTTCTGCTTTACAACAGTGGCACTATGCAGTATTTGTCCTTTTGTGACTGAGATACTTCACTCAGCATAGTGTCCTCCAGGGTCACCCATTTTGAATAATATTGTATGACTTCCTTGTTTTTTCAATGCAGCATAGTATTCCATTGTGTGAACATACCACAGCTTCTCTATCCATTCCTTTGTTGATAGGCACTTAGGTTGTTTCCAACTCCTTGCTATTGTGAACAAAGCCACAACAAACATGGGTGTGCATATATCTGCTTGGGTGTCAGTTATGGTCTCTTTGGGGTATATTCCCAGTAGTGGAATTACTGGGTCAAATGGTATCATTATTTGCAACTTTTTGAGAAAACGCCATACCGCCTTCCACAGTGGTTGCACCCCTTGCCTCTTCTGACTTCATCTCCATGGGTCATCCTCTCTACCTTCTATTCTGCCATCTCTTCTCACATTTCCTCATTTCTTCCTGATTCCCCTCAGCTTAACTCTTGTCTCTTTTTTCTTCTTGTCTCTCCCGCCTTCCTCTTCTTTTTTTTCTTCCTCTTCTTTACCACACTCTTCTCACCTCATTTCTGACCATTCAATGTTTTGACAGAACCACAGTTAAGATCCTCTCTCTCTCTCCATCTCTGATTCACAAGCCCAACCAGAACTACAGTTACTAAGAAGGACCCTAAACTCACCTCCCTCCCGACTTCTCAGATTCTTCCCACTTCACAAGCCTAAAGATAATTTTCCCTGCTCTCTCCGTTCGCATGCATGACATACATCCTCTTCTCAGTCACTGCCACCTTTGCCACTACTCAGCCTCTCTTCATCTCACTGTAGTCATTACGGAAAACTTAAATAAGCTAATTCTCAGCTCATTTCAGAAGACTATGGCTTCACCTCATTACTAGGAATAACAACAACAGGCTCATATACCAGCGAGAGGCTGGATCACATGTCAAAACAGTTACAAAACTCTCTTGAACCTTAGGTAGACTCAAATCCAACTAATGAGCTTCTCTTCTTTCTTCCTGGTTACTGTCCCTCCCAGTGTCATCCTCATTGCTCTTCCTCCCAGACGCTGCTGTTGGTATCCTAATCCTCCCGTGGGCAGGTACAGATGTAACCAGAGGTGAGGACAGGTGGTAGGGAGGGGAGAAAAAGACATCTTTAGGAAGCAGAAGGAGGTGACATGGGACTACAACAGGGCTGCAGACCATCTGGTTTTGGACACAAACTCTATGTCTTCCAGCTGCCACCTCCACCTCAGGCCTGTTTGTGGCTGTGTGAACAGGCCCCTAGTTGTGGAGGCCAGACCTACAATCCCTTTAAGAACTGCTGTAATTATGGAAGCATTGAGCCCCTGAATCTCACCCAGAACTGGGGCCCCAGCCGCACCCACTGGCCCTGCTTTGAGCTTGGCTGTCCTGATTCATATGGTTCCCAGAAAATGTATGTTGTGAGGCTGAACATTCAAGGGTCTGAAGCCCCAGTGCCCCTCTGCACCCTAGGTTCTGCAAAAAGTAAATACGGTGCCCTACTCAAGGTGAGAACAAGAAGAGGGAGAGTAAGGCAGGAAGGGATCAGGGTGCCGGTCCCTGTGGGATGGGGACCCAGAGCCCTGCATGTCCCCTTTCCCTCTCCAGGTCTGCATCTTAGCCGGTCTCTCATTTTCTGCAGCAAAAGATGAAGAGACAGACTATCGGCTGACATTACCTCCCTGAAGCCTCGGAAAAGCAGAATTTTAAGATAGTTTGTCTCTGGAGGCTAAGGTCCACCTGATACAGGCCATGATTTTTGCAATCACTTGTTATGCATCAGAGAGTTGGACAATGACTAGGGAGGATAGAAGGAGAATTGACGCCTTTGAGCTGTGGTGCCGG
>NW_006400065.1:2368250-2369018 GCF_000299155.1 Elephantulus edwardii | reverse complement strand
TGTACATAGGGTCGCTATGAGTCGCAAGCGACTCGACGGCACATAACAACAACAACAACAAGGGTTATAAGTAATAAGTGTCACGGTTTTATATTAAAACACTAATAAAACACACCTCCCAAAGGCAGGTGAGGTTGAATGTGCTCTTGAGAGATCTTTTTGCAAAAATATGTGGGATAAATATCATCAAAGAGAATATTTTTTTTCTTTGTGGAATAAAGGCACTTTAGCGGCACAGTCCACAGGGAGGTGCGTGACTAACCCAAAGCTGCACCTCTCTGGAGGCTCGAATTCTCAGCGGGAGAAAGGTGGGCAATCACTCACTGTGCAACTTACGGCCTTAGAGAACCAATGGAAGGTCAGCTGTGACTTGATGTCAAGGAGAGTGAGAGAGATCGTGAGGCAGGCAAGCATTTGTTCTTGTTATTATTAGGTGCCACTGAGTCGTTTGTGACCATAGTAATCCTAAATACAACAGCCCTGAACCCCGCCCTATCCTGAGCCAGTTTCACTGTCTCCGACACACCTACCCCCATCAATCCAGCTCATCTGAGGTCTTCCCCTCCTATGCTGTGCCATAACCCTTCCAAGCTGGATGACCCTTTCCAAGGACTGATAGGTACTTCCAGGCCACATGCCCCAGATATGAGAGACAGAGCTTCAAAATCCTTGCCTCCAAGTTGGTTTATTGTGTGATTTAATTCTTCAGTATCTCTGTTGAGTTTTTTTCTGGTAGTTCTATCTTTTCTTGAGAGGGGTGTATTGAGG
>NW_006400065.1:2264245-2363510 GCF_000299155.1 Elephantulus edwardii | reverse complement strand
ATGAATGAGTGGAAGCCCAAAATCTCTGTAAATGTTTATGAAAATTAATAAAATATAATTATAGAGAAAAAAAAAACAACAAAATCCTTGCCTCCAAGGACAAACTTGATTTCACCCTCTCCAAGACAGACTTGTTTGTTCTCTCGGGAGTCCATGGTATGTTCAAGACTCTTCTCTACAACCACAATACACAGGCATCAATTCTTCTATCATCCTTAGTCACTGTCCAGCTCTCTAATACATAGCAAGTAGTTGTGAAGACCATGGCCTGGATCAGAAGCTCCTTAGTCTCTAGACTTGATATCACTGCTCTTTAGCACTGTGGAGAGGTCCCTGACAGCTGACTTCTAGAATGCCATTCTTTTTTGATTTCCTGACTGCTGGTGCCAAGAGTGTTGAGTGTGGAACTGAGCAAGCTGAAATTGTTAACAATCTCAATCGACTCTTCTCAATTGGAGTTGCCAATTGGCACAGAGGCGAGAATCTTCATCTTCTTGATGTTGAGCAAGCATTTAGGCAAGCATTTGTTTTTGTTGCTATTAGGTGCCATTGAGTCGCTTTTGACCATAGCAATCCTAAGTACAATAGCCCTGAACCCACCCTGTCCTAAGCCAGTTTCACTGTCTCTGACTCAACTACCCACATTGCCCCAGTTACTGTATTACTCCATCTCATCTGCAGTCTTCCTCTCTTGTGCTGTCCCGAAACCATTCGAGCATGATGTAATTAACGGAGGTGGCACAGAGACTTGAACACTCACCCATTCCTTCCAACTCCTTCAGGATTCCTGTGAACTTTCTTTCCTGCATTAAGGTTGTGGCCCTCCATGGAAAACGAGCTGCTTCCCATTGGCCTTAAGACACCCTGACTTCACTGCATCTCCATGTGCTTTACTGCAGGACAAAAAGGACCTGGAGAGGTTATATTCCCACTAAAGTCAGGAGCAAAGGGCTTAGTTTGATTCAAAGGTTGGATGGCTTTGTGTTAAGTTCCTTGAAAATAGTACCTACATCTTGGATTTTCCTGAGTGACTTAAATGTCTTCTTTACTCAAGTTGGGCTCTTCAGGCAACACCTGATACATTACTACCCATATGGCTTGTGGACGGACCTCAGATAGTTCTTGTTAAGGAGATGACTCAAGATGGGAGGCTGAACAGCAGAGAACACGAGTCATATTCTAAAAAGGTTGGTGGTGCTTTGATCCATATTCCGCCTCTGCAAGGCAGGAGATAGAGGGAAACTGGAGAGTGAGCTCAATCACTTAGCCACTGATTCAATCAACTGAGCCTCTGTGGTGAGGCCTCAAAAAAAAAAAATAAATAAAAATCTGGCATCAGTGCAACAAAACAAAGCATAAGAGAAAGGGAAGAGCCAAAGCACATATCTCAGCAGAGAGGATATTTTAATGAGTTCTTAGGAAATTGTTAGGTGCAGCTAAGTTGACTACGACTCCTAGCAACCCTCTGAACAACATCTAAGTCTTGCCCTCTGCTGTGCCGTCCTCACGGCCACTGATATGCCTGAGCGCATTATTACAGTCACTGTGTTGGTCCATCTTGTTGAAGGTCTTCCTGTCTCTGACCTTCTAACCTCCTCAGCATAATGTCTTTTTCCAAGGACTAATCCCTCCTGACAACATGCCCAAAGTATAAAGCAGACATTAATGAGATCATACATTAAGAAGGCAAAGATTCTCACCACTGGGCCAACTGGCAGCACTGTAATAGATGAAGAGATTGAGGTGGTTAGCAATTACAGCTTAAGGCTAACAGAAGAATACATGCCTTCGAGTTGTGGAGAAGAGTCTTGAACATGTCATGGACCACCAAGAAAACAAATAGGTCTGTCTTGGAGAGAGTGCAGCCAAGTCTCTACTTGGAGGCTAGGATTCTGAAGCTCCATCTCACTTACTTGGTGCATATGGCCAGGAGAGATTGGTCCTTGGAGAAGGACATCATTCTCAGAAGGGTGGATGGACAGCACAGGAGAGGAAGACCCCGATGGGATGGGTTGATACAGTAAATGGGGCGATGGGGGTTGGTGTGTCAGAATTAGTGATACTGACTCAGGACAGGGAAGGGTTCAGAGCTGCTGTACATAAGGTTGCTATATATCACAGGTGACTCAATCGCACATAATAGCAATAACATACTATGACAGGTTTGGAAGCAGAAGTGGCATCCACTTCCTAAACAAGATGCCTCCGGAAACTTTAGGAACGTTGATAAATGCTGATAGTTATAGAGGGGCTTTAGGCCTTTTGTTCATAAGGTCGCTATGAGTTGTGCTCGACTCGAAGGCAATCAGCAACTGCAGCACTTTGAGGCTGGGTAAACAAATGGCAGTTCTCACACATGCTGTAACTTGAAGGGCCCTAAAAAACTCTAGGTTTTTCATTGTATCTCAGGACACTTCATGAATCTTAACCTCCAGGGAAAGGGGTGTTGCCCCCACAATCTGATCAGTATAAGAATTAACGTTTACCATGCTCTTCATTTCTTTCTGTAGGTCTGGGCCTCAATCAATCATCATTTCCTCACCATAAATAACTTCCTTTAGTATATCATTGTAGTACATGTCTGTTGGAAAAAAATAAAATCCTCTCATCTTTTGTGTGCCTGTACACATACTTATTTTGCCTTCATTTCAGAAAGACATTTTAATTTACAGAGTTCTAGGTTGACATTTTTTTTTCTCTTTAAATCTTGTTTTCTTTTTGTTATGCTTTTCTGGAAGACATTCTGAATTGAGTCATTTATTTAGAATTTTTACATTTTATTGTATGGGGTTAAGAAAAGGATCAAATTTAATTTGTTTATGTTCCCTTTGGGTACCCAATTTTTCCAGAAATGTGTCTAAAGCACTTTCTCTCTTTTTTTTCCATTGAATTCACTCAGAAACTTTTTATTAACTGACCTATATAAGTATAGGCCAATTTCTAGATATGTATACAATGGAGGGAATAGTAGCATCCAAAATCAGTTAGCTTTAGGATGGAAAATGAATGAGACTCACAAGCAGCACAAAGCTGATTTGCATGAGGTGGCGGTCAGATATACCTTCACTCTCCAGTCTCTTCGCACAAGCTGACACCAGCCCTCCCTCTCATTGTACAACGTCCTTTTCTTCTGAGTGCATATTGGCCACACAGAACTCTCAGGCCACACTCAAAGTTAAGTCATTTTTAATAGACAATGAGATCCCGATGTGGGATCAGATCAACAGGCTAAAACTCAGGATCAGGCAGCACCTGGCAAGGACTGACCCCTCCCATGCAGGACCTCGGTCACGGTCACGGTCTTGTTTGTGCATGCTTTCTCTCAGCGCCCTGCAGACAGGCTCCTCTGGGCTCTGCTAGCATCACCGTCAGCTCTGCCTTGAGCTCCTTCTAGGCGTTGACTCCGCTAATGGGCTTCTTCCAGCTCACTCGCTCGCTCTCTGAAAAGCTTCTATGAGACTGGCTATTTAAATACACACATTCCTTGTGAATTTCAATTCTCACCAGGGCCACAAACTGACATGTCTTCTTTTTTAAAAAATTTTTTTATTATTAAATTTTATTAGTTTTAATGAACATTTACAGGGATTTTGGGTTTTCATTCCTTCATTGCTGCACCATTCTCTCTACCCATCAAATATGAAGGACAGATCAAGATATTCCCAGAAAAGCAAAACCTAAGAGAGTTTGTAAAAACAAGGCCAGCACTGCAGGAGAAAGTCAGAGATGTCCTTCTTACAGATATACCACAGAAAGCTCCATGGTCAAGTAACTAGCAACAACACCAAAAAGAACTCAACACAATGATAGCAATAAAACCTAACCTTTCAATAGTCACACTGAACGTGAATGGTTTAAATGCACCACTGAAGAGAAAGAGAGTAGCAGATTGGATAAAAAAACAAAATCCATCAATATGTTGTCTACAAGAGACACACCTGAAAAATGAAGATAAAGACAGGCTAAAAGTAAAAGGGTGAGGAAAAATATACCAAGCAAATAGCAACCAGAAAAAAGCAGGAGTAGCCATATTAATCTCTGATAAAATAAATATCAATGTAAAAACCATCACGGAAGATAAGGAAGGTCACTACATAATGCTGAAAGGGTCAATAGAACAAGAGGACATAACAATAATAAATATCTATGCACCAAATAAAAGACCAGCAAAATACATAAAACAAACATTAACAACACTGAAAAAGGAAATGGACAACACTACTATAGTGTTGGGAGACTTCAATACACCACTCTCAAGAAAAGATAGAACTACCAGAAAAAAAACTCAACAGAGATACGTCTTCTTTTGGTAGACCACAGCATTAAAAAATAAAAATCTAAAATTCAATGGACAGCAGAGTCAGAACTTTCCAGAAACTCTCCCACCTTCATGGAAAGCTCATTCTTCTAATCACACAAGTTATGGCATCAGATAAAATGAAAGGGATGACTTACCCTGGACAGAAGGCGAAGTTGGTATATGAAGAAGAGTCTTCTGAAGAGGAGTCTGATGATGAAATAGCAGATAAGGATTCTGATGATAATTGGGATGAAGATGAGGAAGAGCAAGGAAGTGAGAAAGATGAAGAAGATAATGAAGACGAAGATGAAGATGCTGAAGAAAAAGAGGAGAAGGAAAATGGAGAGGACAGAGATGGAACCAGTGACAAAGAATTAAGCGGAGATTCTGATTTGGACCCGGGAAACGAAAATGAAGAAGAATGAAGATAGAAGCCAGGGGAACTGTCTGCCCTCTGGCTCCCCTTACCCCCTGCTGCCGTGCTCTCCTGGGGAGTGGTCTCTGTGATAGGATGCCAAGGACCGCTGCACATTCCCAAATCCACAAGGCTGGTTTCATGCCACCTTGCTGTCCTGACCACCCCAGACTTAACTGTGTAAATAAGAGTGTTTCATTCAAATGTTAATAAACTTTACACAGTAAATAAAAAAAAATTCATTGTCATAGAGTCAGAACTCAGAGATGGTCCTCCAGCAGGTTTTCAAAGGCTGTAAAGCACACAGGAGTAAACTGTCCATCTTCCTCCCTCGCAGCACCTGGTGGATTCAAACTGCCCAGTTTTGGTTGGGCAGTGCAACTCCATATGGACTAGGCCACCGGAACTCCCTATACTACTGTATATCATGCTGCAACACAGTAGATGATAACCTAGTAAGATCTACTAAAAAAGTAACAAAGCTATCTGCAGTTTACCAGGAAATATCAATCAACCAAGACAAAAGTAATAAATCTTTTGGAGTAGAAACTAGGCCAAAGATAATGCCTCAGCCGTTTAAGGGTAAAACTAAGCTATTTCTTCAAGAACAAAGGCAAAGGGCCACGTAAAGAAATTAATTTCATCACAGGATTCTATTGATTTGTCTATGTTAATACCACTAAATATGCAGAAAGCTGGACAATGATTGGAGATGACAGAAGGCGAAATTGATGCCTTTGAGCTATGGAGCTAGAGACGAGCCTTGAACACACCAGGGCCTTGAATATAACCAGGGACGGCTAGAAATACAAACAGGTTCATCCTGGAGAGGGTGAATTTTGAAGCTCCATGTGACATATTTTGGGCATGCTTCAAGGAAGGACCAGTCTTTGGAGAGCGACATCATGCTAGGGAGGGTGGAGGGACAGTGAAAGAGAGGAAGACCCTGGATGAGATGGATTGACTCAGTGACTGGGGTAAAGGAGATAGGTGTGAGAGACAATAAGATTGGCTCAGGACAGAGGGCTGTTGTCTATAGGTTGCTCTGTGTTGCAAGCGATTCAACAGCAGATAACAACAGTAAGAAAATGTGCAAGTGAAGAGTTTGTCAAGTCTTCAATTGGCAGTGACTTACATGAAATGCTATGACATGGAAATAAAGACTGTCAGAGAGGAGTCTAGTGGAATTTTACAAATTCTTATCAGAGTATAAATATTCTTCACATCGTATTTTACATGACTTAACATCAGTCATTGGCATTACCTGCTTGTGTTTAAAAAGACACTTGGTGATATGGTGGATGATTATATGTTGAGGCGCTAACTGAAAGTTCAGCAGTTCAAATCCACCAGCTGTTTTATGTGAGGGGAAGGTGAGGCAGCTTGCACCTGTTAAGTAAGATTTACAGCCTTGGAAACCTGAGGGGTTGCAATAAATTGTTGGCCAGGGGTTCTTCTTTGTTTGAGTTGTATTTAGTCAAAAGAGAAAATAGGTAAAATCCCTAACAAATTTCATTAACAGAGTATTCACAGTGATGAAACATATTACTCCAAAAGTTAATTCCATTCCTCTCATTAGATCTTTAGAAGAAACACAAATAGGAAATGCACCTTCGAGGCAAGGACTGTGAAACTTCATCTCACATACTTTGGGCAGGTTGCCAGAAGGGGTCAGTCCCTGGAAAAGGACATCATGTTTAGAAAGAGCAGTGATGAAGAGGAAGACCCTCATCAAGACGGACAGACGGAAACAGTGGTGGCAAGAGCTGGCGTAAGCATAGAGGAGAGGCTGAGGATGGCACAGGACAGCTAGGATTGCAGTCAGTTGTACATGGGCTCACTGTGAGTTAGAGCTGATGCTGTCACAGGACCTCCCTTCAAAACAAAAGCTTATTCCTCTTTAGGGAGCTCTGGTGGCCTAGTGGAAAGAAGCTGCCCTGAAATCCCAGAGGTATGCAGTTCAAATCCACCAGATGCTCTGCTGGAGAAGGACGGGGCAATCTCCTCCTGTACCAGTCAGATCCGATTTGACGTTACATGTAAAAAATAATACAATAAAAAAAAAAAAAAGCTTGTTCCTCTCATTTCATAATAATGAAGCAAGAAAGTTATTTAAAGAGAAACCACCACCTTGCAAAGGGAAATGTGATGGGCAACATGAACCTCATTTCACGTAAGAAAATTGTGGGTAGGGTTGTTGTTAGGGGCTGTTGAGTTGAATATGACTCATAGCAACCTTACGAACAAGAGATCTGTGTTTGATACAGCAATGAGGAAAAGAAGAAGAAAGGAAACGGAGTCGTTTTTCCTGGAATTACTTCAGCGGGGACTGACCATGGGAATCAGGTGTGTGTGCAGCTGTTAGCAAGAGGAATTCCCTCTTGAATGTTTCTAGGACACCACTCAACGCTGTGTGGTCTGAAATGACTCAGAGTTGACACAGCGGGTTTTCAGAAGCTGTAAATACGTGGGAGGTGACTGTCATATTCCTCCCACAGGGCCACTGATGGATTCAAACCACAGCTAGGCACCACGTTTGGGTTATCAGAGCAACTCTCTTAAGAACCAGGCCACCAGCCCGCCCTCCTAGACCAGACATCACTTATTATGGGGTAGTTTCAACAGTGCCATCTAGTGGACAGTCACACAACAGCCAGGACTAAAAGTACTCAACGTTCAAGTGCTGGTTTAAACTTGCCACAGATGTTTCTGAAAACACCAGCAGCAACAGCAATAATAATAGAAAAAAAGTTAAAGACTTTCTGTCCCATAGGTTCTAGGCTAGAGCATCCAGGGACACAGGATTCTTACCTCCAGGAGCAGATGTTTCCTAATCCCTGCTTGGAATGCTGGTTGTCCTTCCAAGGTTTCGGTTCACTATTTTTCTTTGTTCCACTACACCGTAGCCTGTCCCATTGGCACCTAATAAGAATATTATATATAAAACAAAAACTATTATTACTACAGTTTGAATTGTCAAAACTTTCTTATTGTGTAAATTCCTCCCTACCCTCAATTTTTGTCTCCTGACATAGAAGCTTAAACCATATCCTATCTACAACCTGCAGTCTTTGACTTTGTCTTTGACAAAGAGACAAAATCCTTGAAGGGGGAAATGACAACCTCAGAACTAGACTTCTACCTGCAGAAAACTGAAACAAGATGCACATCTGACACCATCCACAAAAACCAGGTCAAGCCAGCTCAAGGACCTAGCCATAAACCCAAGACCTGTAAAATCATCAGATTTTTTAAAAAGGAACAAATTTAAAAGCCTTAATCTATGGCATGAAAAGGCTTTCAAACAAAGCCAAAAAAGCACAATCAGGACAGGATAAAATAGATGAATGAGACTTTCTAAAAATCAAATCCTTGTATCAAAAATCTTCTCCAATGGGGTGAAAAGCAAGCCCATAGACTAGGGGAAGAAATATTTGGCAACACACTATTTCCTGTCTGGCCATATACAGAACAATTTTACTAACACCATTAGAACCCAAAGAACACACAGAAGTCAGAACCCCGTTGCTGTTAATTCCTACTCATAGAAACCCTGCAAGAAAGGGCAGAACTGCTTCATAGGGTTTCCAAGGCTAATATCATCATGGAAGCAGAGTGACACGGAGAACAAATGGGAGCAAATATGGAAAAGAGAAAGTATTGCCTTGTGAAGTATTTGTATTGAATGAGGATTCCTTATGACAAAGGCAGTAATCCTACATTCTTTAACATGAGGAAAAAAGGTAGCTTTATTCATTTTAATGAAAGTTTACAGAGACTTAGGGTTTCCAGTCATTCATTGTTGCACTTTTCTCCCTGCCCACCTCCTCTCCCTCAATTCACTCTTCTTGAAAAGAAAAACTCTCACATTGTTATGCAATCCCTCCCCCCCAAGTCCACTCCACTATACAGCCTTCACTCTGGACTTCTGTAATGACAAGAATACCCAATCATATGTCTCTTTTAAACAGTTCTCTCCCTCATCTGTTTCAGAAAAACAAACTTCTTTAGGCTCAAGTAGAAGGGAACAAGAAGGTGTATGTTTCCTAAGAACTTCCATCTGTATGTCCATATCTCGAGTCTCAAGAGTCTCACTCCCTCCCTATGAGGGTCCTGATTTCCACACAGAGTATTTCCTGGGCTTGCAAAATAAATCTTGCTTCTCACAACCTTCAGAACAGTGGCCAGCTTTTCACTTTATCAGCACTCTGACTAATGAATTTAAGTGTATTTTAATGATGGCAAAGTCCTTCTGGATTTTCACCATGCCTTGAGTTGCTACTTGGCCAGCTGGAGTTTACTGGTTTTTTACTCTGTGTATCACTAGCACTACACCACCCACCTCCATATCCTGAAAAACCTACTGCAGTCAAGTTAATTCCCACTCACAGTGACTCAAAAGGACGGATGAAAACTGACGTTATAGAAAAGATGACATGGGTTTCCAAGGCTGCAGATATTTAAAGAGACAGATAGTCTCAATATGAACATTTTAGCTGTGATTTTAATGAAGTTTTACAAAGCCAATTAATTTTTCATTCAATCATTCTGACACATTTTGACCCATGGGATTCATTTTAATGCCCATAATGTAACTGCACTTTTCCCATTCCCTCTCTATAATTCTGATTTCCACTACTCTTTCTGTATCTCTCTGCATCTCTCCTTTCTTTAGTGACATTGTGCTGGTCATCCCCTTATTTCAGACTGCCCTTCCCTTCACCCATCTCAATTCATATTTATTATCTACTTACTAATTTGCACTCTTC
This sequence comes from Elephantulus edwardii, assembly GCF_000299155.1. Lineage (NCBI taxonomy): Eukaryota > Metazoa > Chordata > Mammalia > Macroscelidea > Macroscelididae > Elephantulus > Elephantulus edwardii. Next base: position 2,354,026 of record NW_006400065.1, on the reverse strand, counting down.
TCTCCCTCTCTTCTCATCTCTGGCAACCATCTAATTTTTTTTTCTATCCATAAGCCATGTTTCAATTTTTATGAGAGGTCTCGTACAGTATTTGTCCTTTTCTGATAGACTTGACTTAGCAAAGCTTACCTTAGATGTATCCTCGTTAATCAGTGTTAATCCAATTTTTGGGTTTTATGTTGCATAGCACACCACTGTGTGCTGACAGAAGCAGATGGATCCATTTTTCTCCGTCAAAGCAGTTGGTGGATTCAAAATGTTAACTTTGCAATTAGCAGAGTGTGTCAACCACTGCCACAGCTTTTATAAATGCATTTTCCTCGTAAGGTCCTGTAAAAATAATGTAATCTCATCCTCTGACACCAATATCCTGTTCATTGACCCAATGTGCGTGTGGCCCTCGCCGGCACTAAGTCCCTCTTTGGCAGAAAGGACTTGGCCATTTTCCCTAATGCTCGAATCAGTTACAACACATCCATGTTGTACGGGCTAGCAGCTTCAGCACCTGGGATTCAGAAAAAACCTAAAATATTTTCTCAGGGATTTCTGCTCCTCGTTAATGGACAAATACGCCTCTCTTCTCAAGCAGCCTCAGCTGCATCCCTGAGACACGATGCTAAAGGTTGGAATAAACGGATTTATTTAGCAGCACTGGACGCCTGGTCCCCAGGGCTGCTTTTAACTCTGGCAAAGTGCATGTTGTTGTCATCAATGACCGTTTCATTGACCATAGCCACACGGTCTGTATGTTCCAATATGATTCCACCCAAGGCAAGTTCAATGGCACTGTCAAGGCTGAGAACGGGAAGCTTGTCATCAATGGGAAAGCCATCACTATCTTCCAGAAGTGAGATCCAAGCTCTCCAAGGGATTTAGACATTTTCCATTCACATCAGACATGCCCTGGACAGGAAAGTGGTTCCTAAATTTAGACATTTTCAAGGGAGCATAAGAATAGTTGGAGACACACTTCTCCAGGAGTTAGCAATGATTAAAGCCTCTAGATGAAGTTTAGATCTTTGCTCAGACATTCAGGCATGCTGGGGATGCGCTCTGCTGGTCTCCGTAGGGAGATTGCAGCTAATCTACTGGTTCAAATGGCCAATAGCCTCCCGTGCGCTTTACAGCCTCTGGAGGGAGGAGTCGGCTCTCACGCCAACAGCAATAAGCGTGAGTTTCTGAGACGTCCCTGCGCTCCAGAAGGGGTTGGGACATTCTCCTGCAAATTCCAGAAGGCCAAGGGAGATTCTCAAGGTTTCCCTGATCTTACAGGTGGCTCCAACCTCCAAAGAAAAAGAGCATTTACCTAGAGGCTGAGGTGGGCATATGGCGCCTTTCTCAGGAGAGAGTCTCTCAAAGGGTCTAAGTTGACCTCACAGGCCCTTTCTGGGCAGCAGGAGTGGTTCTGGTCTCCAGAAAATCATTAGCCATCTCACGACTGCTCCCTTGTCAGAGAAGAGTCGTTCCTGGTCTCTGGAAAAGACCTGAGATTTTTTTTTTTTTTCCGGAAGAGGCGGAGCTAACGATAATCGGTTACTTGGCTACGGAAACCATTTCCGGTTCCTGAAGAAACAGCTGCATTTTCCCGGAAGTTTAGGCGGGACTTGTTAGGTCTTTTTTTTTTAAATAGCATTCAGTTTATTACAAATATTTAGTATTGGCTTCCCATATTTCCCCTCTTTTGTCTTTATCCTAATTATGTTATCATCTATATGAGCATCCTTTATACACAAAGAAAACAAATTAAACATAATAACCTCAAAGAAATACTTTTAAAAATCTCCATATGATCAGAAGGATTCAGGTTGAATATTCCTTGAAAATCTGTTTTAATTGTCCCTGTTAGGTCGTCTTTGTAGTTTGTTGTCTGGAGGAACTTTGATGTTTCCCCAGAAATTTAGGCTGGGTGGCTTTTCTCCTGACCTCACTGGCAGGGATTAATGTTTTAATTCAAGTGGACCAGTGAACTCGATGTCACGGTCTCCCTGCTGAACCGAAAGTGGCCTTGATCGCCCAGAAGGTGCCCAGGCACTTTCCAACAGCTCAGACTTCCCAGGAATGTGTTCTCATAGCCGCCTAGGTGGGGTCAGAATAATTGAAACAAGCCTTTTACTAAAATAGCAATATCCGTTCATACAATTAATAAAATTTTCTGCGATGGCACATAACAACACTCATCATACCCTATTTACATCTTAATATGACAAAATATCTACTGCCCATTGAATCCATTAAGGTTTCTGAGGTTCTAAATCTTTGCAGGAGGAGAGCTGATTCAAATATTATAAAGCTGGGTTTACCTCCATTTGGTGGAGCAGTTACCTCTATTCTCTGTGTGTCCCTGCTTCATCAGTCTGCGTTGCATCACAGTGCATGCACTACGTGTTGGAAACAGAAGGGAAGGGAAATTTTGTGTAACTTTTGTTTTATGGGTCCCATTAAAGAGAAGGCAGGTATTTTAATAATCAGGTTAGTAATCTGAAGTCACTGTACATGAGAATATAAAGCAGGTTCAGCAACTTCAACTATATGGATTGACACAGGACTGCAGCAATGTGTTCAAGTATGTCAGAGATGATATGATGGCACAGAATAGAACAGCGTTCAGGTCTGAAGGTCACTATGAGTCATACTATACTCAACAGCACCTAACAGTGGGAGAAATGGGCTTCTGCTGAAGGAATTAACAGTTATAGCATCTAACATTCAACTCTTATGAGGAGGAAATTCCCAGAGTTGACTCTAGATGGAGTGTATGAATGTTGTACCACTGAGTCCACCACACAAAGTCCAGCTAGGGGAATATCCCAGGTTCCTATACTTGGCAGCTGGCAGCTGCATTTTCCTAAGGAAGCAGGAGTGAAGATACCCTTCGTTTCTTTAGAGCTTTGGTTCCCAGTTTCGCATCAAGGGCAGCCCTATGCCTTCTTCACAGCCTGAGTCAGGGATTTGTCACCTTGGAAGAATGTTTAGACATAAGTCAGGATCAATTCTATGATGGTTTTTATATATGCCTTGTGCAAATGTGTACATACACCTGAACACAATGAGTGCCAAATGGAACAGAATTAGTGATTATCTCAGTCATATCATCTAATATAGCTATGAGTAGGTTCCAACTCAGGAGTACACAACAATAACAAAGTATCTTTTTTTCCAGATTGTGAAATTTTCTTTCTTGAAAAAGAAATTATTTGGTTATGGGGTCCAAGAAATTTGACATTAGGATCACCAATCTTTTAAAAAAAAATGCAAGCTTTCATCAGAAATTTTACAAAAACCTTGAGAAATTTTCAAACCAGCAAACTGGGTTTAGCATTATAGGGTATAGGCTTGCAATTTTCTAGATTAGGTTTCATTTTTGGTATTTCTCAGTATCTCTGCCAATATAAATGGAAAATTACTAATACTCTTCCACACTACTTTTATAAAGTTCTGATTTTTATAGTCTATTTAAACACCCATGCAATGTTAACATAGTTCTTCAACTCATGTAAAAAGCAAGTTTCCCTAGAATACCCTGAACTCCAACAATTTACATAAATTTTTGTATTCTGAATACCAGAAATATTTTAGAACTTGTTTTGCCAGAAGAGCTTGAAGCATTTGATGCAGTATACCAATCAAGCAAAAAGTAAGGGCTCCTGGTGATTCCAGCCTCAGCTACCCCTGCAGTACACCTCAGGCAATAATACTGCTGCCATCAGAGATGCAAAACTGATTTTTCCCCACTAGCATCTCAGTACTGTTTGAATGTAGTGTGTATTGCTAAAATTTGAGAAATTATGTCATGGTCGTGATGTCTGCTACCAAGAATGTTGTCACCAAGCAACACTTTGATTGTGCTTATGCAAAACCTATACTTGGTCCAGGAGGCAGTCATGAGAATAGAGCAAGGAAACACTACATAGTTAAAAGTCAGGAAAGAAGTATGCCAGGGATGCATCCTATCTCCATACGTTTGCAATCTATTTGCTGAACAGATCATCCGGAAGGCTGGGCTCTTTGAGGAGGAACGTAGCATCAGGATTGGAGGAAGACTCATCAACAATCTGCGTTATGCAGATAACACAACCTTGCTTGCCGAAACTGAGGAGGACCTGAAGCACTTACTGCAGAAAGTCAAGGGCTGAGCCTTTAATATGTATTGCAGCTCAACATCAAGAAAACAAAGATTCTCACCACTGGACCAATAGGCAGCATCATGATAGATAGTGAAGAGATTGAGATTATTAGCTTGCTTGACTCCACAATCAACACACTTGGTACCAGAAGTCAGGAAATCAAAATATGAATTGCATGTGGGGGGGGGGGGGAATCTGCTGTCAGAGACCTCTCCAGAGTTCTAAATGGCAATGATGTCAGTCTAGAGACTAAAGTGCTCCTGATTCAGGCCCTGGTCTTCACAATTACTTGATATGCATCAGAGGGCTGGACAATGATTTAGGATGATAGATTAATTGATGCCTTTGAACTGTGGCTCTGGAGAATATTGAACATACCATGGACTGGTAGGAGAACAAACAGGTTCATTCTGGAGAGGGTGAAACCAGGCTGATCCTTGGAGGCAAGGATTTGAAGCTTCGTCTGACATGCTTTGGGCCTATTGCAAGGAGGTACCTACCAGTCCTTGGAAAGGGACATCATGCTTGGGAGGATGGAGGGACAGCACAAGAGAGGAAGACCCTGCATGAGATGGATTGTCTCAGTGTCTGGGGTAATGGGGGTAAGTGTGTCAGAGACAATAAGGTTTGCTCAGGATAGAGAGGGATTCAGAGCTGTTGTACATAGGGTCTCTATGAGTCGCAAGTGACCTGACAAGCATATAACAAAAATAACTGGTGTTTCTATCCTTTGGAGTTTTTTAACCCAGAGACAAACCCTCCGCCATCCAGCACCAGGTGTCCATGACACCTTGACTCCCACCTATACTTTTCCAGGGTTTTCCTTGCCCAGTTAATAGCCGATGCAACACTTCTGTCTTGTGCTCATAGCTTTGCCCTTGTTCAGCTCTGAACCGACTCAAACTCACTACAGCAGATACAAGAGGGTTCATAGGAAAGGACACTTGACACGGGGAGAGTCAAAGAGGCATCTTCAAGAAAGGAGCAGGCTCCACCTGGACCACAAAGGGAGGTGAGGAGGCTCTTGCTTCACTGGGAACAATGTCAATGTCTCCCAGAGATGTTTGGAGGACCTCATTGATTTCCCCAGTGCAGGGCTGTGGGTGTGCCCTCCAGTGCCCAGATGTGGGAAATGGACCTGTCACTCAATGCAGCAGTGCAACCCAGAGACTCTCCCTGCTCCTGAACCGGACCCTCCCCAACTGGACATTCTGGCCTTGCTTTGAGTTCTGCTGTCCTGAGTCTTTTGGTCCCTAGAGTGTGTGTACTGGGAAGTTGAAGGTTCAGGCATTGAGTTTCTTTCTTTCTTTTTTTAATTGGTTTGCATACAAAGTTTATTTATATACCTTGTATTTCACAGTATTCTTCATTCACAAGTGTTTCATACAGTCATTCTCATACATTGTTTTATAAAATTAATCTTCATTGGACTTTGTCTATTATTTCCGTCTTTTCACCCAGTTCCTTCCCATTTGCTTCCCCTCCCTCCCTCCACCCACCAAAATGTGCAACCTTGTGATTTCACCTCTACCTTACCCTCACCCCTTGGCTTTCCCACTCTCCCCCCCCCTTGAGTTCCTGTGCATGTTTTACTAGTTATCCTCCTATTTTTACAACCATGGTTCTATGCAGTATTTGTCCTTATAAGACTGTGTTAGTTCACTCAGCATAATGATCTCTAGCCCGTCCCAAGTTGCATAGTACTTTTCAAAATTATTGTTCTTGAGTGCTGCGTAGTATTCCATTGTGTGAATGTACCACAATTTCTCAATCCATTCAGTTGCAATTGAACATTTGAGCTGTTTCCATGTTCTTGTGATGATGAATAATGTTGCTATGAACATTGGTGTACAAATATCCTTTTGTGTCTCAGTCCTAATTTCCTTGGGGTATATTCCTAGTAGTGAAATAGCTGGGTCATATGGAGTTTCTAAGTTCAATTTTTTGAGAAATTGTCAGGCATTGAATTTCAAGGTATCTCCAAGGTCTGTACCAGGTAAGGACTCTGTCTTATTCAAGATGAGAACAGGCAGAGGTAGTTAGGACAAGAAGGAGATCTGGAGGCTTGCTTACTCTCAGATGGGGAACCCAAGCCCTGCATGTCCCCTTTCTCTCTCCCCATGACTGAATCTCTTGAGATGCTCAGTCTTCCTCTCGGTTTTTCCCCCTGCAGCTAACGATGCACCATCAGCAACATCCCCTCTCCGTTGGTGGAGTCTTCCCAGAGCCTCGTACCACCAGGATTCTAAGAAAGCAAGTGAAATTGGGGAGGGGGAAACATTGTTCTATAATAAGGCAGCATTAAAACATGTCTGATGATGTGGGAGGGGTTCAATCTCTCCTCCCTAGCTTTCTTGCTGTCAAAAAACTGGGTCATTCTTAAAAAGGAACTGTTCTCGTCTTTGTGGGGTAGACAAGTCGGTGAATTCAGCGATGGACGTAGGGGCTCAGGGCCCTGACTCTCATCTGTACCAACCACCTTATTCAGGGCCTCCACCAATTTCTACCTGGCTTTCTGGGCTTTCGCTTCTCCCTCCCCCTTGGAATAGGGCCATGGTGGGTTTTGGAAAACGGCTCTGTTTCATCCCCTGACTCACTTGAGGCCTTGCCGCCTGTGTTGTAGTTGATGTTGGCCAGCATTGAGTTGATTAGAACTGCTCTCAAGGCTAGGCCATTTTGGAAACAGATTACTAGGTCTGTTGTTTGAGGTTATTTCTGGATGGGCTCGAACCACTAACCTTTGACTAGCAGTGGAGCACTTAAACAAGCCATCTGCATCTTCCTCTAACCTGTGATAAAAGGGCATCCCTCTACCGTCTTGCTTCTGAGCAACATGCCTCTACAAAGACCAAGGCAGTGCTGTCCTTATGCACTTGTTATCACTGTGAAAGGCAGGGTCACAGGGAGAAAGTACCCCAGAGGTAAGGTCCAAGTTACTCATCAGGATTCATGCTCCCAGTGTAGGGACAAGTGTCCCAGGGACCCACTCAGCCACAGTGTCCTTGTCCCTCCTCAGTGACCCCAAAATATTCTTCTTCTTTCTTGAGCTCTGGGTCCTTCTGTCAACATTTGAGAAAGGTGAGGGGCTGGAGACAGAAATGTCTTCTCCAAGGGGTGTGGTTCCTGCAACCACTGTACTTGGTAGTGGGGAGGGTGAGCGGCTGCTTGAGAAGGGCTTGAGGAAGGGGAGCCCGGGTACCCACTGCCATCAACTCCAACTCATAGCGACCCAGCTGGACAGGGTAGAACTACCCCATAAATTTTCCAAGGTTGTAAACCTTTACCGATGCACACTGGTTTCTCTTTCTCCTGAAGAGCGCCTGGTGAATTTAAACTTCTGATCTTTTCGTTACCTGTTCAATGCTTAGCCCACTGTGCCGCCAGGATTCCTTGAGTGGTGTGGTGGCCCAAGGACTTTGAGCAGCACTGAGAATAGGCTGTTTCTCATTTTCAGTCTCCATCTGTCTCATCACTCCCCAGTGACTCACATTCTAGTAGGTTTTTTGATGCCTTACTATCAGCATTGATGTTATTTTATTTTTTTTTTTTTTTTTTTACAGAAAAACCACTGATCTTTGAAAACCAAGAGATCAGGGGAAAGCGCGAACTCACACGGCCATATTCTGAAAGTGTGCATTTGGTGGATTTTGAGATTACAAGTAGTTGAGAAATGAACAAGACTTGAATTCTTTTATTTTATTTTATTAATTTTAATGACCATTTACAGAGATTTTGGATTTCCATTCATTCATTGTTGCACTTAAGACTTGAATTCTTATATGGCTTTGAAATGAGGACAATCCAAGAAACTGTGTGGGATCCTGGAATTGGGGGAAAAGGTGTCCTCCAGCCCTGAGATCTGGCATTCTAGGGTGCTTGCCTTCCCTGAGATGCCCTGATGGGTGCAAGTAGTTTGTTTTAACTACGAAGCAAAAGGTGAGGGTTCAAATCCTACCAGTGGCATCATGGAAGAATAGCCTAGCCATGCACATCTTTAAGTTCAAAGCCATGGGAGACTCTATAGAGTGCCTTGTGTTGCCTTGCAACAAAACCAAAGCTTTGTTTTGCTTCTCCTGTGCTCCTGTCCCCCAAGATCTCTGAGCCTCATGCTGGGCTGCCCAGTGTCCCATCCCCACCCATCCCCTGGCCTCTGGCATGATGTGGTCCCTCTTTCTTCTAAGTCATCGTCACTGAGTTCCCTGACTCTCTACACTCTCCCCGTTACTTCATCTACACCCTTCACCTACCATCTCTCCTGACCTCCCCATTTTTCCTTCTCTCTCTATTGTCTCTCTCCATCCCAGTTCTCAGGACCCTTACCTTGCCCTGCCTCTTTCTTTGCTTCTATATCTTCACCTTCCACTGTCTCTTCTCCCTCCCTTTATCCCCCCAGTCTAGCCTTCATCACCTATCTGTCCCCTATCTGCTGCCCTCCCCAGCCCTTGTTACCCTCAAGTGTCTCCTAGAACTTACTTTGCTGATTTCTGCCCTTTCTCTCCCTCTCTCCAGGCTCAAACTGCTTCGACTAGGCCTCCGAATGTCTCCCACTCTCTCCTGACTCCATTACCCAAAAACCGTCTTCTAATCTGTCCTCATCATTTGCTTCTTTCCTGGCCCAATCTGTCCTTGTTCCTCCGGGTCTCACTCAGCATCTCCTCACATATTCAGAAAAGAACATTTCCCTCGTCCTCTGTCTCAATCCATTAGCCCCAATCTCCTTCCAGGTACTTCCCCAGACTCTGCACCCCAAGAGCTGTAGAGATGGCCCGCAGCTCAAATTCAGGTCCAGAAGGAGGAGGGGCAGCATTTATAGTCTAGATAAATGGGACAACAGCCCATTCTCCCCAGCTCATGCCCACCGATTCCTGCAAACTCAGTTGTAACTAGACACACACACACACACACACACACACACGGATCAGCATCTGCCCAGGTCACATGCCTTTTCCCACACCACTCCTTGTGCCTCTCTTTGTTCTCTCCCTGTTCTGCTCACTTCTCTTCCTCTCTCCCTGCCTCTTCTTCCTCCATCTCCACATCTCATCTTCCCCTCTGCCTTCTCTTCTGAGAGTTCTTTTCTTCTAATTTCTCCCTGACTTGAGTCTTCACGTCTCTGCCTCCTACCCCTCCAGGTCACTTCCAATCACCTTCTCCAATATCATAGCTAAAATTCTGAGCTCTCTCCCCTCTCATTTACAAGCCTAACCAGTAGAGCAGCGACCACACTTGTACAACCGGCTGAGGAGAAACCGGTTGTGTAAAAAAGAATCCAGCCCAGCCCACTGATAGTTGGCTCAGCTTCTTCCCATCCTGCAAGCCCAATCCTAACTCTCCCCTCCCTGACATCTAGCATCATGCCACCCATCATCACCTTCCTCACTCTTCAGAGAGCATCTCATCTGATTGCAGTCTTCTCCCCGCTGCCTGAGGCTTTTGGAACCACTACCTCCCCGTTTTATAAGCAACACTGCCTTCTCTCAGTTCCAGGGTCATGATCTCCTAGCTCTGCTCCTTGTACACTATAGCTTTAGAAGCACTAAACCCACCCCTACACAGCTCCAGACCTCTCCTGAATATTACCACCAAATACATCTTAAGAGCTTTTCTCCTGAATCATAGCAAAATAAAACCCAGTTGGAAGTTTCTCTCCTGCCTTTCTGGAGGTGACCCTCCCAGCCTCATGCTCTCACTGCCCTTCCTTCCCCATAGCTTCTGTCCGCATCCTCACCTTCCTGTGGGCAGGTACAGATGAAGTCACAGGTTATGTCAGTAGGAGTGAGGGGGACAGAGGCAGCTCTAGGGAGGTGGTGGTACTCACAGGACCACAGCATGAGTGAAGGTTGTTTTGGATTTCTGGACCAACACAAATTCTGTCATCTCCCCATTAGTACCAAAAAGCCCCGAAAGGGAGAGGTGAGAGAAGGCGGCTATATGTCCTTCCTGGATGGCTCCGCCCAGGGTTTCTGTGACTTCTTGCTGCCTGAGCGTAGTGGTCCGTGTGCACAAGTAATGGCAAGTTTTGGGGGTCGAGTGCTTTTTCAGGCTTGTGTTTGATGTTCAGGACTGCTCTTCTCCCCAGGAGCAAAGCCCTTGAGGCTTGACCTACAGTTTAAGGCAGGTGGTGGCTTAAAGTCCAAAGGGCCCTCAGGCCTGGTTCAAATTGTCTTCCTGTCAAACATTCTTCTAGGTGGTATAGCACTGGTCTGTGCTTAGCTGTACAGAGGTAACTCGTGGTTGCTGTGATGCTGAACACTGTGACACTGATGTGCCAAATGTGATAATGGTTACCCATGGTGGACAGTGTTTGGTGGAGCTTCCCAATTAAAACAAGCCTGGAAGCAGGAGTGGCATCCACTTCCAAAATGGCTTGCCTCCAGAAACTCTGAACAGTGCTCAGGGCTTGCTTCATTCATAGGGTCGCTATGAGTCGTCTAAGACTCGACGACACCTACCTAACAACAACAACAACCCCATCAGTACCACCACTGGCTCAGGGTCCTGCGTATGTCAGCTGGCATCCAGCTGTGGAGACCAGATCTACAATCTCTCAATGCACTGCTGTTATTACAGGACCATCCTGACCATCAACCAGACACAAATCTGTGGCCAAACTGTACCCCCTGGCCTTGCTTTGAACTCTGCTATTCTGAATACTTGGACCCCAAAAAGAATTATCTTGTGAGGCTGAGGATTCAAAGAACAAATTCTCATTGTAAAGGCCCTGCCTTATACAAGGGAAGGCAAAGAAATGGGGAGTGTGGATGGGAGAGTGTCTGGATTCTGGGACCCCCTGGATTTGGGAGCTCAGTCCCTGCTTGTCTTTGTCTCTCTTATTACTTGCTCAGTCTTGGTCACTGTCATTCTGTAGTTGGATGGTCAGACCACCTACTGAAGAAATTTCCCTGGAGCCAAGAATTCTGAGATTCTAAGTTATAAATAGTAATGGTGTCATGGTTCTGTGACAAAGCAATAATAAAACACATATCCCAGGGAGCCAGGAAGTTGAATGTATTCTGTCTAGATTTACCGGGGTCAACTGTTATGGAATTATCAAGAGGAGTTTCCCATCTCCCTTTGTGGAGAAAACCAACCTTTAGTTACTTCAGGATGGATTTAGGGACCCCAGACCTGGACTGAGATCCAGATTTGTCACCTCATTCAGGATACCTGTGAGTTTTGAACATGTCCTATGGGTGAGAAATCTGAGGACAGCTCAGATGCATCCTCTGCTCAGAGTCTTAGAGGATTTCAGTCAAAGTATCAGTTGGAACCGTAACCTCATCTGAGGCTCATCTTCCAATCTCGTTGCTTGTTGATAGAATGCAATTCCTTGAGGTGGTAGCACAGATGTCCTCAGGCCCCAGAAACCACCTCTCTCCATAGGTAATTTGCGACAGGGTGATGGTTTTCTATAGAAAATGGACTAGTTCCCATCGACTTCAACACACCTGAGTCCTTCTGGAGTCTCACTTGCTTGTATCTTAGGACCTGAAGGAAGGTTATTGGAGGTCTCATACACCCAACAGAAGATGGAGCATCTTGTTTCTTTGGCTATTTTTAAAATATTTTTTTCTTAATTTTAATAAAAATTTACAGAGACTTTGGATTTCCATTCATTTATCGTTGTACTTTTCTACCCTCCTAACCCTCCCCCAAGTACACGACTCTCTTTGAAAAGTAAAAGTTCCCCCATTGTTTTACAATCCCTCCCCCCTCAGGTCTACTCCACCATGGAGCCTTCATTCTGGACTCCTGTCATAACAATAATACCTAATCACATATCCCTTTTAAACAATTTTCTCCCTCATATGTTTTAATGCAGCATGCATTATTGGACTCATCTTTCTCAGTCTCCCCCCAATCCCGATGTCAGTCCTATTTTACAACAGTGGCACCATGCAGTATTTGTCCTTTTGTGACTGAGATACTTCACTCAGCATAATGTCCTCCAGGGTCACCCATTTGGAATAGTATTGCATGAGTTCCTTGTTTTCCAATGCAGCGTAGTATTCCATTGTGCGAATATACCACAGCTTCTCTATCCATTCGTTTGTTGATGGGCACTTAGGTTGTTTCCAATTCCTTGCTATTGTGAACAAAGCCGCAGTAAACATGGGTGTGCATATATCTGCTTGGATGTCAGTTTTGGTCTCTTTGGGGTATATTTTCAGTAGTGGAATTGCTGGGTCAAATGGTATTTCTATTTGCAACTTTTTGAGAAAGTGCCACACCGCCTTTCACAGTGGTTACACCATTTTATACTTCCACCAACAGTGAATAAGTGTTCCAGTTTCTCCACAACCTCGCCAGTATTTGTTGCTTGCTGTTCTGTTAAATTTCGCTATTTTGACCGGGGTGAGATGATATCTCAGAGTTGTTTTAATATGGCTGATCTTGATCCTCAATCCTTTGGAAGTAACTTTAGTACATGTATTAACAACTCGTTAGGTCTTTGCCCCACAGTTCCTGGATGTTAATATCCAAGTCTAGAACTTTCTAAAGTTATTAGAATACTTTTGTTACTCAAAGTTGGGAACCTCAGACCACCTCTGATATTTTACACTAACCATGTGACTCATAATGTAACCCTAGATTGCAATACAAGTGGTATAGATTACACGTGCTGCAGGCTGCCACACCAGAAAGACCCAGATGATCAGAAGGAGGTGGCTTTGAACTAAATGATATCAGGAGAACCTCTGTGGAGAAGAGACGGACAGGAGATTGAGTTCAATTTAGGGCTCCAATTCATTTATTTGAGTTGGATCCACATTTGAAGAAAAGGACTGTCAATAACTTCACTTTGCTTGATTCACAATTAACACTCTTGGCAGTCAGGAAAGTACTGGGGAAATCTGCAGTTAGGGACCTTTCCAAATTATCGAGGAGTAGTGATGTGAGTGTGAGGACTAAGATGTGTCTGATTAGTAGCTATGCATCCAAGAGCAGGACAATGAATAAGGATGAAAGAAGAAAAGTTGATGCCGGGGAATCCATGGGGATCTAGAACAAAAGTGGGCAGAGAATGATCATCTGGTTAAATTTTGTTCAAATGCAGCTTCAGACTCAGTATATTGTGGGTGAAAAGAAAAATTCTTCACAGGAATTTGAACTGAAACCAACTGGTTCAAAGCCGGGTTCAATCGTATAATTGTTGATTCAATCAATGGTGCCTAGGGAGAGAAGACTCAATAACAGCTCCAACCATTGAAGCTCAAGGGAATATTGCCCTGGCTGCCACTATTCACTTCTCACTGTGATGGTGATGTGCCAATCGTGGTAATGGGCACCCATGGTGGACAGTGTTGGCTGGAGCTTCCCGACTAAATCAAGCCTGGAAGCAGGAGAGGCATCCACTTCCAAAATGGCTTGCCTCCGGAAACTCTACGTACTAACAGTGCTCAGGCTGTTCGTTCACAGGGTCGCTATGAGTCGTCTAAGACTCGATGGCATCAAACAACAACAACAGCCACTATTCTGCGTATTATTATGTATCAATGTAAAAAGAAGGTGACAGTCATGCCTTCTGACCATCATCCCCTGGTGGCCACCTGGATCCATGAAATCCGTGGGCACTGGTGGGCTGCAGCAATTCAGTTGATCTCTTCTGGTTAAACCTAGACATATTCCCCTTGCTCTCTCGGAGGCACAAAATGCTAGTAAGTGTTGAGTTGTAGACAGCAAAAGACACAGAGACCACAGATAAATGGCCGGAGGAAGATCTCCCCTGGGAGAAGACCCTGCACACAACTTACAAGTTGGATTTGTACCCGTCCCCCTGAGAGCCTACATAGAGATCTTTTAAAAGAGTAGTTTGCACTATAATTTGATGGGGAGCTCTGGTGGCCTGGTGGGTAAAGAGTTGTGCTATCAACTCAAAGGTAGGTGGTTTGAATCCACTAGCTTCCCCAATGGAAAAAAAATGGGTACTCTTCTGTGTAATATGTTGTTGTTTGTTGTTAGGTTCTGTCAAGTCAAATATGGCTCATAGCAACCCTAAAAACAACAGATCTGAGCTGTGTCCTATCCTATGCCATCCTTACAATCTCTAAGGCCCTTGAGCCTATTGCTGCAGTCACTGTGTCAATCCACCTGGATGAGAGTTTATATATAGTCTTTGAAAGTCCACTGGAAGGTCATTTGAATTGGTCCCAATTTAATGCCACTAAGTTGTTGTCGTTGAGTGGTAAACACTGCACAGACCACTATGAAAAGAAGTGAACATACAGTGTTATATCAACATGGACTACTGAGTCTCATTTCCTCAGACCAGGAGATACATTATAATCCATAATTCCCAGTAGTAGGCAGAGAAATGATGCCATATGCCTCAGAGTAATGATCATACAGAATTGCACTGAGCAGTTGAAACACTAGTTGTTTACAATGTGATGGGATACCAGACCATTACTGTAAAAATAGAAGGATAACTATTAAAACCTAGACAGGAACTCAAGGTGGGGGGAGCAGTGGGGTGAGGATAGGTAGGGGTGAAACCACAGGACTGCACAGTTCAGTGGGTGGAGGAAGGGGGAGAAGCAAATGGCAAGGATTTGGGTGAAAAACCAGGGTAATGGAGGGCAAGAAAGATTGTATGAAAATAGTGTGAAACATAACGTATATAAACTTCATAAGCAAACCAATTAAAAAATGTAAAGAAATAGTTTTTAAAATGTGATGGAATGCACACCCATTTTTATCGCAGCTTTGTTCACAATAGCAAGGAGTTGAAAACAACCTAAGTGCCCATCCACAAACGAATGGATAGATAAGCTGTGGTATATTCACACAATGGAATACTACACTGCATTGGAAAACAAGGAACTCATGCAATATTATTCTAAATGGGTGACCCTGGAGGACATTATGCTAGTGAAATATCTCAGTCACAAAAGGACAAATACTGCATGATGCCACTGTTGTAAAACAAGACTGACCTCAGGGTTGAGGGGAGACTGAGAAAGATGGGTTCAATAATGTATACTGCATTGAAACAGATGAGGGAGAAAACTGCTTAAGAGGGATGTGTGATTAGGTATTTTTGTCATGACAGGAGTCCAGAGCGAAGGCTGCATAGTGGAGTGGACCTGGGGGAGGGATTGTAAAACAATGAAAGAATTTTTCATTTACTTTTCCAAGAGGGTAGTGTACTAGGGGGCAGGGGCTTAGGGGGGGAGAAAAGTGCAACAATGAATGAATGGAAATCCAAAGTGTCTGTAACTTTTCATTGAAATTAATAATAAATTTTTAAAAAATGTGATGGAATGTAGACGGAGATGCTGGCTTACATGCCTCTGTGAGCATGTGCCCATACGCAGCATGAGAAGGGCCCCCACTAGATAAGGAGCTCTTGCTGCACCTGAAGATGTCAAGGTTTCATATCTGATCCCTGTTACCTAAAAAAGGGTATCAGGTGGCCACTAGTTGCTCTGATACAATCAGTCTGGAGACTTAAAGTGCCCCAATCCAGGTCATAGTCTTCATAATTGCTTGCTATGTATCAGAGATCTGGACAATGACTAGGCTTGGTAGAAAGAGAATTGATGCCTTTGAGCTGTGGTGCTGGAGAAGAGTATTGACTATACCGTGGGCTGCTAGGAGAACAAACAGGTTCGTTCTAGAGAGGATGAAGCCAGGCTGCTCCTTGAAGACGAAGACTCTGAGGCTCCGTCTGACATACTTTGGGCATGTATCAAGGAGGGACAAGTCTTTGGAGAGGAACATCATGCTTGAAGGGGTGGAAGGATGGAGAAAGAGAGGGAGATCATTGATGAACTGGATTGATACAGCGACTGGGGTAGTGAGGGTAGGTGCATTGGAGACAGTAGAGTTGACACAGGATAGAGCAGGTTTCAGGGCTATTGTACATAGAGTCCCTATGAGTCGTAAACGACTCAATAACACATAACAATAGTAGTTGCTCTGATGGCCTAGTGGCAAGAAATTGTGCTTCAGTCCTGAAGGTACATTGCTTAAGTCCACCAAACAACCCAAATTAAAACAAACAACTTGAGTAGGTAATTTCTTAAAAAAATATAAATGAGCAACAACTTCTGAAAAGAAACTCGATATCACTAGTCATTCTCTCACTCATTCACCTCTACCAAAGCCCTCCCCTGGAGCTTCCTGTGTGGAGAGTGCAGCTCAACTCAACTCATGGCCATCGTGTCAGAACCTACTCCTAACTGACCTTCCGAAGGGGTTTCAGAGGCATGGGAGCTCTGGTGGCTTAGCGGTAAGAAGCTAAACTGCCAACACGAAGGCGTGCTGTTCAAATCCACCAGCTGTTCCACCAAAGAAAGATGGGTAGTGCCCTCCCATGCCATTTCCTGCTTCTGAAAAGCCACGGGAGGGTGAGCTCTGGGTCACTTCACACTCCACAGTACACAACAACAAACGGCATGGGAAGAGATTGTCCATCTCTCTAAGAACAGCTGGTGGATTTGAACTGCCTGCTTTTGGGTTGGCGCCAGAATTCCTTGGCCGCTGCAGCTCCCTGGGCTAGGAGAGCAGGCATGTGAAAGAACATGGCCAGTCAGATGGCCTGAGTCCTTGGCTTACTCTTTTCAAAGACTGCGATGCACTGACTGACCATGCACCAAGTCTGCTTGGCGAGAGCCACTTTCACTGTGAGGCCTCTTACTTGCTTAACCAGGCCTGGAAAATGACACAGAAGCTTTACCCAGGAGTCAAAATTTCTCACTTAGGAATCTCCCCTACCACCCCACCCCCACCCCCTTTCCAATCTCTAAATGTGTTCATCTCAGGCTTCTTTACCAAGTTCTCAGATAACAGGACATACCTCAACCTCTTTTTCCAAAATGCCTTGGAGAAAGCTGGATATGTCTGGGAAAACAAAAAGGGAGACCAAGGAATTGTGAAATACAGACAAAGAAATGAGAGGATCATAATTGACAAAACAAGATCATAATCGACAAAAGTTAAAATACAAGTGAAAAAAAGTCTTAGAAGATACCCAGATCCTTCATATTCTTCTCTCTCTAACTGTCCCTAGCCAAGGGCAGGGACCAAATGGTTACCTGCTACAGACGCGGGAGATAGGGGAAGAAATGCACTGCGACTTCACTCCTAGAACCTTTAACTTCACAGTCAATGCTCCATGGTGGCCAAAAGACTCCGGGCAGCATAGCTCAAAGCAGGGCCAGAAGGTGCAGTTAGGACCACACTGCCGAGTTCTGTTCAGAGGTAGGATGGTGTCGTTATCACAACACTGCTCCCAAGGGTTGTAGATCTGGTCTCCACACTTTGGCGCTGGTTGGCACAACCACATTCCAGAGCCAATGGAAGAATCTAGGCCAATAATGTTGGTGTAAGTCCAAGGAGAACCAGGATCCCCAGAGGAAGCTCTCAAACATTGAGAGAGAAGGCAGTCACTTCACCCGACCCTCTTTCCCATCTGTGTACTCACCTGCGATGACCTTTGAACACCAAAGGAGCAGAGACACCGAAAATATATACACAGGTGCTGAAGGAGAGAGAGAGAGACAGGAAGAGGACAAATGATCACCTCAACAGTTAATAAAAAAGAAAAAGATGTCCAAAGAAAAACAAAATGTTTACAGAACTCAGCACACTATCAAAGTAGATAAAAAAAAAATAGAAATAGGAGAAAAGTTTCTCAGTATGTTAAAAAGCCATCTTCTATGATAAATCCATAAAGAGCTGTGTTGTTGTTGTGTGCTGTGTAGTCAGAACCGACCCATTGCTGACCTCCCAGTAGGTCTTCACGTGGAAGGCGATTGTTCACCCTTCTGCAGAGGAGCTGGTGGATTCGAACCGCACGCCTTTGGGAATACAGCACTGCTTCCCAACACTACGTCACCAGAGCTCCCTCTGGTGGAGCCCATAACATTTCAGGAGCTCTGATGGCTCATTTGCAAACAGAGGGAGGTCAAATTCGTTCCGTATGCAAATGGTATGATGTCATATTTGAAACAAAAAAAAAAAACTAGGAAGGAAGCGTTTTAGGTTGAAATCATTCAAACACGTTTAAGACCAGAAGAAACAGCTGTGTATTTTAGGTATCTGCTTGATTATTTAAAAGTTACTATCACCAATTCAGAGAGGAGGAAATTGAAGACTTTTACCAAATTTTTGCAATCCAAAAGTGATCAAGCATGAAATTAAGATAATTGGTAAGTGAAACACCAAAGTTAGAAACAATGAAGAAGGATAAAGAGTCAGAAAGTACAGACTTGATGACAGACACAAGGTCAGATATTTTGTACAATCAGTGATTTATTCATCACAGATAGCTTTTTTTAATTTTTTTTATTTTATTTTATTATTATGTGTGTGTGTGTGTGTGTGTGTGTGTGTGTGTGTGTGTCTGTGTACCGTCAAATCAGATCTGACTGGTACTGGAGGAGATTGTCCCTCCTTTCCCGGCAGAGCATCTGGTGGATTCGAACCATGTACTTCTGGGACTGCAGTGCAGCTTCTTGCCACTAGGCCACCAGAGCTCCCCTACAGATAGCTTTAAAAAAAATACAAATGGCAACTTTACACACGATCCTCATTAGATGGACTCCATAGGAATCATAGTGGCTACATCTATGGAAAGAATAATTGAAGAAGCTCAATATCAGGAGTCAAAACCAGGCCAGGTGCTGACTGTGGAACAGATCATTAATTACTCATGTGTAAGTTCAAAATGAAGCTTTAGAAAATTAAAACAAGTTCATGAGAACCAAAATACGATCTTGAGTCTATCCTACCTGAATTTAAAAACCATCTTAAGAACAGCTTTGAAGCACCGAACACCAATGATCAAAGACCAAATGAGTTGTGAGTTGACATTAAAGATACTATCCATCAAAAGAGCAAAAGGCCACTACAAAGATAGAGGAGAAAGAAGAAACCAAAATGGATGTCAGAAGAGACTCTGAAAATTTCACTAGAGCATAAAGAAGCCAAAACAAAGGAAAGATAAGCTGAAGTAAAAGAAATGAACAGAAGATTTCAAAGAGCAGCTCAAGAAGACAAAGCAAAATATTGTTACAAAATGTGCAGAGAGCTGGTATTGGAGAATAAAAAGGGAAGAACACATTTGGTATTTCTCAAGCTGAAAGAACTGAAAAACAAATTCAAGCTTCACGTTGCAATACTAAGAGCTGTTATGGAAGGAATCTTGAGTGAAACAGGAAGCATCAAAAGAAGATGGAGAGAACAGACAGAATCATTGTACCAGAAAGAATTGGCTGACACTGAAGTATTTCAGGAGCCAGTGTTGTAGGAGAAAGAGGGCCTGTTCCTCGGAAGGGAACATAATGTTTGGAAAGGCAGAAGGTCAGTGAAAGAGAGGAAGACCTTGAACCAGATGGATTGACACAGTGACTGCAGAAATGAGCTCAGATATGTCAAGAGATATTGCAAATGGCAGAATAAGACGAGATTCAGATCTGTTGTTCACAGGGTCACTATACATGGTATTTGACTCAACAACATCTAACAGCAATAACAATACCAACAACAATAACAACAAAATCCACAACAGAATAGAGGAAAGAGAATAGATTTGTGACGATACAAGCAGAATACAATGACAATTAGGCCGGACTTGAGGCCAGGACTGACTTACCCACAGCTCTGGGCACCATCCTTCATGACTAGCCTGCAAGGGAGGCAGTGGAGAAGTCACAGAGGAGGCTGAGACAATAACTGCAACTTAAATTAATGTGATCAGCCAGCCAGCCACACCCAAGAAACCTACATGTTGCAAGAGAAGCATGAATATTTCCTGAACAACTGAGAGAAGCATGGATATTTCTTAATAGAGAGAAGAAAAGTCATAGCTGTATGCAAGGGAGGAAAAAAAACCTTGAATAAATTTAATAGAAGTCTTCAAAAATCCACAGTGTAAATGAACAAAATATAATGGAAATTAAAGACTCTATAAAATACAATGTACATATAAAAGATCTTAATAAATGGAAAACTGTTCCCTGTTTTTAGATAGTTGTTGTTGTTATGCACCGTCGAGTTGCTTGCGACTCATAGCGACCCTATGTACAACAGCCCTAAACTCCGCTCTGTCCTGTGCCAATCTCACTGTCTCTGACACTCCCATTCCAATTATCCCAGTCACTGAATCAATCCACCTCATAGAGGGCCTTCCTCTCCTGCGCTGTCCCTCCACCCTCCCAGGCACGATGTCCTTCTCCAAGGACCAGTCTCTCCTCACAACATGTCCAAAGTATGTTAGACAGAGCCTCAGAATCCTTGCCTCCAACCCGGTTTAACCCTTTCCAGGACAAATCTGTTTGTTTTCCTAGCAGTCCATGGTATTCTCAATACTCTTCTTACCGCTGGACCAATTGGCAGCATCAGGATGGACGGTGAAGAGATTGAGATTGTACACAGCTTTAGCTAGCTTGGCTCCACAATCAACAGTCTTGGCACCAGCAGCCAGGAAATTAAAAGGCACATTGCCATGGGAAAGTCTGCTGTTAAGGACCTCTCCAAAGTACTGAAGAGCAATGGTGTCTCTCTGGAGACTAAGGTGCGTCTGATACAGGCCATGGTCTTCGCAATCACTTGTTACACATCAGAGAGTTGGACAATGACCAAGGAGGATAGAAGGAGAATTGATGCCTTTGAGCTGTGGTGCTGGAGAAGAGAAGAGTTTTTAGATAGAAAAACTCAATATTGTGGAAATAACAATCCTACCAAAAGCAATCTACATGTATAACACAATCCCAATACAGATATCAAATTTCTTTGTCAAGGAGATTGAAAGAAAAATTGTCACGTTTATTTGGAGAGGAAAGAGACCCTGAATAACAAAATGAAGTGGGGGAGATAGCACTCCCCGACCTCAAAACTCACCATACAATGATAGTAACCACAACAGCATGGTACTGGTACGATGACAAGCACATAGGCCAGTGGAACAAAATTGAGAACCCAGAAAAGGACCCAACTATCTATGGTCAGCTGATATTTGACAAGGAAATAAAACCTATCAAACAGGGAAATTACAACCTCTTCAACAAATGGTGCTGGTAAAAGTGGACTGCTGCCTGAAGAAAGCTGAAACAGAATCCCCATTTCACATCATACACAAATAGCAACTCAAAATGAGTCAGAGATCTGAGAATAAAGTCAAAACCCATAAAGTTCACAAGAGACAGACTGGGATCAAGCTTAGAAGGCCTAGACTTTGGTATAAAGACACTACCAAAGACAGCCAAAAATGCACAATCTAGAAAGATAAAATAGATGAATGGAACCTTCTAAAAATGAAATATCTGTGTGTATCAAAAACATTTTCCAACAGTGTGAAAAGAAAACCTACTGACTGGGAACAAACATTTGGCAATACCATTTCAGAAAACGGTCTCATATCGTTAAGTGTCCAGAATCCTACAGGGCTTCCAAAAGAAAAAGACTGATAACACAATTACAAAATGGGAAAAAGACATGGAAAGACTTTTCACAGAGGAAGATATTCAGATGGCCAACAGACAAATGAAGAAATGCTCAAAATCACTGGCAATAAGAGAGATGCAAATAAAAACCACAGTGAGATATGGTCTCACTCCAATAACAAGGACAAAGTTAAACAGGACAGCAAGTAATAAGTGTTGGAGAGGATGTGGCAAGATAGGAACTCTTATACACTGTTGATGGGACTATAAAATGGTACAACTACTCTGGAAGGCAGTATGATGTTTTCTCAAAAAGCTGAACATAGAAATTCCAAATGACTCAGTTATTTCACTGTTTGGAATATACCTCAAGAAAATGAGAACTGAGGCACAAACAGATTTGTACACCAATGTTCATAGCAGCATTATCCACCTTTGCAAGAACATGAAAACAGCCTAAATGTACAACTACAATTGACTGAGAAATTAGGGTACATTCACACAATGGAATACTATGCAACATGCAGGAGTAATGATTTTTAAAATCACTACCTAAACTTAGGAGGAACTGGAGTGTATTACTCTGAGTGAACTAACTCAGTCCCATGAGGACAAATACTATATAAGACCATTATTGTAGAAATAGAAAAATAACTGGTAAAAGGTATATGAGAATTCAAAGTGGGGGGAAGCAGAGGAGTAAGAATGGGTGAGGGATGCTAATCATAAGGTCACACAATATGTTTGGTGGAAGGAAGGGGTGGGTAAAGGAAATGGGAAAGATCTAGTGTGAAAAAACGATGTATACGAACTTTGTAAGTAAACTAGTATAAAATAAACATTTTATTTAATTTTTTTAAAAAAACCAATCCTAACATTGGGTTACATACTAACAGCGTTCTTTTCCTAGAAACAACCAGGTTCCTCCTTCCTCAGCTGTGAGTATGTCCAGGGCACAGCCGAACTGAAGCACATCAAGGCAAATTAATTTAACCGAGCCTGCAGGTTTATTAGGGTATTGGCTATTTACATCACTAATTAATTCCTGGGATAAAAGTTTAAGATAAAAGTGAAAGGAGGAACTGATACCATCTATTCTGGCCTTTACAGTAGCAACTATGCCAGTTTTTATTAGGAAAAGTGTTATGACTGCTTGGTTTTTGCTGGGTTTTTTTGTTTATTTGTTTGTTTAATTAATTAATTAATTTTAATGAAATTTTACAGAGACTTTGGATTTCCATTCATTCATCTTTGCACTTTTCTCCCTGCTCAACCCCCCCCCCACCGAGTTGACTCTTCTCTTTGAAAAGTTAAAAAAAAAAATTCTTTCATTGTTATACAATCCCTCCCCCCTCCCCGTTGCTCATTTTTTTCCTTTACTTTTTGGAGTTTAAGGATTATGGCCCAATCCATGCCTGAATTGCTGAGGACTCAAATGTTTGGGATCATGAAAACTTGGATGCAGCTTCCTGTCTAATCGCTTTCAAGATATCAGTACTGTCATGAGCCTTGAGCCTTAATTAATTACTCATAGACAATCCAAATTGATTAATTCATTAATTGCAATTTATCTACATTGCAATTAATAAATTCATATCATAGTATAGTGAGAAACACTCACCCCCTCAGAGCCAAATTTGTCTCTTCCTTTCGGTCTGTCACAGCCACTGGTGCAGACAGAATTCTTGGTAGCTCACCATTGCTGAGTTGGCCAGGATCTCCAGCTCTGAGAAGAGCCTCTGGGTCTTTGGCTCTGAAAAGATCCTTTGGGTCTTCAGTGTTCAGCTCAGTGTTTCCCAGTTGAAGTGGAGTGAGTTTCAAGTTAAGCTCTCTGGGGTATAAATACCTTTAGCTTGGCTACTAGATGCTACATCATATTCAACCAATAACATTCAACTTTGAGTTTTCAACCAATTACATTAGTCCCAAAGCAGCATAGGTTTGACCAATCATGTTCTATCCTTGGCAACGTGGCAGTAACCAGTCATATCTCCTTATCAAGGGTCTGCACCTGTTGTGATCAGGAGGCCCTAGGCCTCTAAGAGGCCTAATTGGACATATTAACTCTTCAGTATATTTTCACAAACATTCTTAACATAATTTCTAACAGCAAATTCCTAACATTTCTTACTTTATTTCTCACATATAGTTTAGCAGGTTCTTAACATATTTCTTACTTTATTTTTAATATATAATATAGCAAGTTAACATATTTCTTATTTTAATTCTAAAGTCTAATACAGTAAGTTCTTAACATATTTTAATTCTCACACATAACATAGCAAGTTCTTAACATATTTTCTTATTTTAATTCTAACATATAATATAGCAAGTTAATCCTCACACATAATATAGCATGTTCTTAACATATTTCTTATTTTAGTTCTAGCATATAATATAGCAAGTTCTTAACATATTTATTCTCACACATAACATAGCAAGTTCTTAACATATATTCTTACTTTAAAATTTACAAGTTACACTTTCTTAGCAATGTGGGCAGCAACAAGTTTCATTCCCTTATCAGGATTCACATATGGTGAGGTCAATATCTCTACAGCAAGTGGTTATCAGTTACATTCCCTTATCAAGGGTTTGCACTTACTGTGGTCAGTGGGGCTCTCAGCCTCAAAGAGGTCCATTTAGACATGTTAAACTACTAGTATATTTTTTCACAAATATTCTTATTTCTATACTTAAGC
The DNA here is from genome assembly GCF_000299155.1 of Elephantulus edwardii. Taxonomy (NCBI): domain Eukaryota; kingdom Metazoa; phylum Chordata; class Mammalia; order Macroscelidea; family Macroscelididae; genus Elephantulus; species Elephantulus edwardii. Next base: position 2,329,810 of record NW_006400065.1, on the reverse strand, counting down.
ATCAAATTCATTATAATATTTTTCCACAGCAAACATATTTCATAATGCATTTCACAGCAAATTATAGCAATTTAAGATATCGCATAATATGTGTTACAGCAAAATTAATATATTTTCCTTACCCTTAAACTGCTCATAACAAGTAGGCAGTAGATTCTAGGTGGGCACACTCAAGAGCTCTTGAGTGTTGGGGGATATTAGTGCACTAGCTTAAATGTATCTATCCTAAAGTAAACTTACCTTGGGTTTCCTTCTCATACAGGAGGGCTGTATGAGCTAGGGGATATAGGGTTAGGGTAACATACCCAACAGTAGGAGAGACTTTTTCCCCCCATGGGCAATAATATTAGACAAATTAACTAAAGAATTATCTTTGCAACTCTTGGAGTTGGAAAAAAAGAAAAGTATATAAGATCAGTATAAATAGGGAGAGGTTTATATAATATAATATAATAAAGACCAGAAATTAGGTGGGAGTATAATTCTTAAAGGTAACCTGGGGCCATAATTCCTCAAAAAGGGAGAGAAAGGGAATCTTGAAGGATATGAGATGAACAGACAATTGTGGGAGAGAAAAAAATGTCCAGTTTTTTAGATTCTTATGCAAAAGGGGTAGCCACAGCTGGTGCCCTTGGACCAGTTTTCACCTGTGGGATCTAGTTATTTGGCCAGGTAGGCAATGACTTTATGTGAAGGACCTTACATTTGGGTTAAAACTCTGACAGCTATGGGCTGTTGTTTATTTATGTAAAGATGAAAAACTTTGGAGAGGTTGGGTAATAACAGAACAGGAGCTGCGGAGAGCTCTGCTTTTTTAACCCCCTTGGGTTTCTAAAGAAAGCTTGTATGAAAACGTTGGATTTAGGGATTTATGGAGGTTGCTCTCGGTGACAGGATTAAAGTTGTGCTATGAAAGCGTAGCAGGGTATTTATTGTGAAAAAGCTGACTAAGCCAAGGAAGGAGAGTAGAGAACACTCAGTAGTTAGGATTGCATAATGTGTGAGAAGATCAATCAGTTGACGGTCTTTCTTTTTGGGAAGAGAGTAATGACTAACTTAAGGTAAGTTACCTGGGTTTGTGAGAGTTAGGCTCTATGGGGAGGGGGAGAGACACAATAGCATTTATCTGCTAAGAAGTTGCAATATTTATGCTGTTTTTTAGGAATTGGTTCTAGATCCAATTATCTAATCAGGTCTCCTCTCCTTCAGGTGACGGCAGGCACTTAATTTTATAGTGAAAATAACAAGGAGAGACTTGGTTTGGTTGCTGTCTTTATAACACTCATCTCACAAGTTGTATAAGAACCTGAGAATTGAGATCCAAAGAGCACTGGATACTGGGGGAATATATCTCTAATTTTATTGTTTGCTGAAATAAAATAAATGCAAAAAAAAAGTTGAAGATATGAGACATGCACTGTGGTGTTGAAAGGTGGGAAGGTCGGTGCTGCAGAGATCATTAACATTGTTATGAGGATAGAGGATTTGAGATGTTTCTGAAGCAGGGGCAGATTGTGAGTTAGTGCCTGTTCAAAAAGGTAAATGCTGTCTTGGAAACCTTAGGAGAGGGTCGACCAGGTTAACTGGTTAGAAATGCGGGTGTCAGTATCTGTCCATGTAAAGGCAAAGAGACATTGTGATTAAAGATCTAGCAGGAAACAACTTTGAGATCTAAGACAGAAATACTGAGCAGAAGGGGGCTAGGAATTACAGGATGGGTAGTTTGTCCAAGACAAGTTATAGCACAAAAGTCCTGGACCACTGGCAGGACAGGGCTATTGTATGCTGAATTAGACTATAGAATGCTGAATTAGACTATAGAGTTTATGAGATGACGAGGTAGAGTGCTAAGGTAGGGTGCTAAGATCTCTGAAGGAGTTGTTTGTACATCTGCCAGTAAGCAGAGCAGGCTAACTGGAGAACAAGATGGTGTCGGAGTAAAGAAAGTGAGGGTTGTTTGTAGCTTGTCTATGATATTATGTTTAAGTAACAAGGTAGGGCACAAGGAAGGACCAGGAACGAGTGAGGAAAAACATATGTCCTAAAAGTGCACAGTATAGGGGCTGTGCACAAAGGCCGGGAGATTTGACAATCAATCCCCACAACTGAGACTTTGTTGTTGTTGTTTAGATGTTGTCGAGTCAACTCCGATGCATAGCGACCCTATGTACAACAGCTCTGAACCCTGCTCTATCCTGAGCCAATTTCGTCATCTATGACACCCCTACCTCCATTACCCCAATCACTGAGTCAGTTCGTCTTGTCCAGTGTCTTTCTCTCTTGCACTGTCCCTTCATCATACCCTTCCAAGTATGATGTCCCTCTCCAAAGACTGATCTCTCTTTGCAACATGCCCAAAGTATGTCTTCAAAATCCTACCTTTCGAAGAGCAGCCTGGTTTCACCCTCTCTCGGATGGACCTGTTTGTTCTCTTAGCAGTCCGTGGTATATTCAATACTATTCTCTTCTCCAGCACCATAATTCAAAGGCATCAATTCTTCTTCTATCATTTTTAATCATTGTCCAGCTCTCTGATGTAATTGTGAAGACCATGGCCTGGATCAGGTACACCTTAATCTCTAGATTGACAATATTGTTCTTCAGCACTCTGGAGAGGACCCTGACCACAGACTTTCCCAATGGAATTTATCTTTTGATTTCCTGGCTGCTGGTACCAAGAATGTTGGTTGTGGAACTGAGCAAGCTGTAACTGTTAACAATCTCAATCTCTTCTCTGTCTAACATGATGCTGCCAGTGGCCCAGTGGTGAGAATACTTGTTTTCTTGAGGTTGAGCTTCAATTCATATTGCAGCCTGTAGTCCTCAACCTTATGCAACAAATGCCTCAGGTCCTCTTCAGTTTTAGTAAGTGGGGTTGTTGCACAACCCTGCTTATATTACATAACATACGTTGTTCATGAGTCTTCCTCCGATCCTGATGCCACATCCTCCTCACAGAGCCCAGCCTCCCAAATGATCCGTTCTGCAAATAGATTGAAAAGGTATGGAGGCATGTAAAGGCCCTTTTAACTCAGAAAAGGACAGAGTAGGTTGCCCCAGTATCAGTAAGGAATTAAATTGGACTACCTGCCACAATCTAGGTAACCCACCATTCAGAGGTGGTGATGGTGGGTGGGAATCTGGGCACTTTCAATCTTCAGCATCAAAATCAATGAGGTCCAGAGGTGTGTCCCTTTCTCTGTTGCCTAGGAAAGTAGGTGAGAGCAGATTTTGTGTGCCCCGTCCTCAGTCTAACTTTAAATGTGGCCCTGAGCAGAGAGGGCAGGGCTTGGGTGGAGGCATAGGGTGAGGACAATGCATTGCCCAGTGGCTGATCTGGCCACACCTGAAGCAAGGCCTTGGGGGGTTCTGTGCTGTGCAAGAGCCTTGGCCACTTGTTGGGAGATTTATTGAGAGGAGGGCGTCCCTGATGGCAGAGGCTAACAATTGGACTCCTGCCTTTTGTTGTCTGGATTTTTACCTCATCTCTACCTGTTAAAGACTTTAAAGACTTGGTTTAAGGAGTCTCATTGGGAAGTTGGAGGGCCTTCTTTTAGTTTTTGTCATTTATGACAGATGTCAAGTGTTGACCTGAGATTTAAAACTAGAGTGTCTTCAGGACTAGTAGGGTCAATATTAGTGTATTTTCTTTAAGTGACTGTAATATAGGTAAGGAAGGTGGTAAGATTCCCATGATGTTCCTGAATGACCTTGGAGGGTTTTTTAAAATGTATTGCTTTATGACAGGACTTTTTTTTAGTCCTCCTATCAAGCAGGTAGATAAGGTCGTGCAGCCTACAGCCATTATCTCCTGCGCGGTAATCTTAATGGGGAGTTTTCTTTGGGACTGCCTCAGCCCTTACTGGGAAGTCAGGGGCCTGGCATCTGTGTGGTTCTGTACCTTCTTCCACACCTGATTCCTTTCTTCTTAGGTTAAAGGAAAGAATGACATATAGGTCATTCCATGTCATGTCATAGGATTGAGTTAGGTTTACAAATTCTTTGAGAAAGGTTGTGAGTCCATCAGTAAATGAGCCCAACCTTTTGTTGATTTGAGAGAGACTGAGATGAGAATGGGACATGAACTCTGACTATTCCCTCAGCTCCTGCTATTTCTGTTAAGTGGGTATTTTAGGAAAAATTGTGAAGATGTGGTAAAACTAGGTTTTAGTGGGGAGAAGTTGGTGGAGCTAATTCAGTCCCTGAGCATATGTGTCAAAGAGAGAGGTTTTTGACATGTATCTGGATAGGGAGGAAGAGGATTAGAAGAAGGAGGAGGAGAAACTGGAACCCTGATTCACTGTTGGTGGGAGTGTAAAATGGTGCAACCCCTGTGGAAAGCAGTGTGGCGCTTTCTCAAAAAGTTGCAAATAGAGATACCATTTGACCCAGCAATTCCACTACTGGGAATATACCCTGAAGAGACCATAGCTGACATCCAAGCAGATATATGCACACCCATGTTTATTGCAGCTTTGTTCACAATAGCAAGGAGTTGGAAACAACCTAAGTGCCCATCAACAAACGAATGGCTAGAGAAGCTGTGGTATATTCGCACAATGGAATACTATGCTGCATTAAAAAACAAGGAACTCATGCAATATTATTCAAAATGGTTGACTCTGGAGAACATTATGCTGAGTGAAATATCCCAGTCACAAAAGGACAAATATTACATAATACCACTGTTGTAAAATGGGACTGTCCTTGGGGTTGGGGAGAGACTGAGTAAGATGGGTTCAATAATGTATACTGCACTGAAACAGAGGAGGGAGAGAACCGTTTTAAAGAGAGATATAACTGGGTATTTCTGTCATCACAGGAGACTAGAGCGAGGGCTACATGGTGGAGGGGACCTGGGGGAGGGTTTGTAAAACAATGAAAGAATCTTTTCTTTTACTTTTCCATAATTTTTGGACTCATGTACTTATAACTTGTTAGTCAAATTTGTGTCTTCTAGGTTGCAACACCCCCATGATACATCTTCAAGGATATGAACATGTACAGCCAAGCACAATCAATAAGAGTGCATCTAAATTCCAAACTCAATCTCCATAATAGTCTATGTGTTTCCTACTGCCAAAGGGGCCCTTTAGAGTAGTGAGAGAAGATCTTCACCCTGAGACCCACAGCGTCCCTTTTCAGCAGGAAGTAGCTAAGAGAATACGCCATCCCCTTTTCCTTATGACTCAGGGTGAAGTCTCTCTCAGGGAGGAGTGATAGGGAATGGCAAAGGACACACTGACAAAGAAGATTGATCAGAACTGGCTTTGACAAGCACTATGGCATTTGGACAAGAACAAACTGGGAGGAGGGTGGAGAGAATGGTGCAACAGTGAATGAGTGGAAGCCCAAAATCTCTGTAAATGTTTATGAAAATTAGTAAAATATAATTTAAAAAAAAGATATTTGAAAAAAAAAAAAGAAGGAGGAGTTGAAGAAGAAAGTGCTATTAGATAGAACAGGAAGGGGGGCTGAAATGGGGATGTTTAGCAGGTTCAAAGGTGGAGACAGAAGAAGATTCTTCATTAGGGAGGAGTCTGGGAGGGGTTTGATGTAGGAGGAAAATCTGGAAGGGAGAACACAAGTTATAGAGTTCTGTGTGTGTTCTGAGTGCAAAGAAGACCTGGACAGAAGGAATTGCAGACCATTTCTGTTGAAGTTTGCAAAACTTGTCCAAGTTAGTTAGGATATTGAAATTGACAGTGCCATTTTTAGGTCATTGCAGTCCATTGTCTAATTGGTATTGTGACAAGGCTTTATTTGCAGTAAAATTGAATTGCAGATGTGAAGATAGGCTGGGAGTCTGAAGGTTTCTGAGGAGACAGCCAAATTGGGATAGCTTTTAGAATGCCTGATGGATTATTCCCCATAGTGACTATTCAAGTTTTCCCATTTATGGTCTCCAGACATAAACACTGCATCAGGGGAGAAGGCATCCCTTGTGAACCAACTAAGACAGATCACCAGACATTGCCAGAGGAAAGTATAGTTTGGAACAGTTTCCTGTGACCTGTTTTGAACAGCACTGGATTTCCAATAGGACCTGGCCCTCAAACAAGTAAACAAAACAGTTAAAATAAGAGGAGACTATGAGCTGTGGGCTGGAAGCCTCTTGTTTAAAGTCAACCAGGACCTGGTGGGTGGGCCTTGTATTTAAAAGACATTTGGGCCCTCAGGCCTATGGCCCTCAGGCCTGGCGTTAATGGTGTTTGGTATGAACATTCTTCTAAGTGGTACAGCCCTGGTCTGTCAATTTTCTGTACTATAGTAACTTGGGGTTGCTGTGATATTGAACACTGGGCCACTGGTGTGTCAAATCCCATAATGGTTACCCATCGTGGACAGTGTTTGATGAATCTCCCAGATTGAAACAGGCTTGGAAGCAGAAAGGGCATCCACTTCCTATACAACATGCCTCTGGAAAATCTATGAACCTAAAGAAACAACGATAGTTATAGAATAGGGTTCAGGTCTTTTGTCACTATGAGTCGTGCTCCACTCAACAACACTTAACAACTGGGAAGAACACAGAGAGAGACAGAGAGATGATGGAGTGATATTTACCTGTCAAATAGTCAACCTGACTCTGTTGCTTGTCTGAAGAGGGTTATAATTTCCTCAACTGGGTCTGAATAAGAATGGGTAAGAAGAACAGAGAAAAAAATCAGGGACAGATTCTCTCTTAGTGTAGGCTGATTGGAAAATAAGCAACCAGGCCACTTCACCAGATGAGAGAAAAGCCAGGGATTTCCTACTTGCTGGAGAGTTTGACTCACTCTGTCTCTTCGAGATGAAAGAGGTTCAGAACTGGAGCAAGAATCCCCATTCCTGGGGTTTGCCTGGGACGAGCTGCTGCTGTTCACTATGGCCAGAGTTGCAGACCAGATGAGCTGTGGGAGGACATCAAGAATATCATCCACGAAGAATGCAAATGATTGGCGAGCTCTGGTGGCCTAGTGGCAAGAAGCTGCACTGCAATCCCAGAGGCACATGGTTCAAATCCACCAGATGCTCTGCTGAAGAAGGAGGGACAATCTCCTCCTGTACCAATCAGATCAAATTTGATGGTACACACACAAAATATAATAAAACAACAACAACAACAAAAGAATGCAAATGATCATTACAAAAACAGAGGAAGAAAAGACCAAGATGGACATCAGAAGACACTGAACATTTACACTAGAGTGCTGAGAAGCCAAAGCAAAGGTAAGAAATCAGGGAGTTAAGGAGCTGAACAGAAGATTTCAAAGGGCATCTTGAGAAAACAAAGTGTTATAATGAAATGTGCAGAGTTGGAATCAGAAAATCAAAAGCTCACCCTACAACTTCACACTTACCTTATTACCACTCAAATCTGCAATGCATTACCAATTCATAATTTTTCAAATCCTCTAAACTGTCCTATAACATTGCTTTACATTTTTGTGATAATGACAGTAATTTTTTTAAGTATGAGAATTTAAAGCAAGCCTAGTTTGCCTTTTATCTTTTTTTTAAAATTAATTTAGTTTGTTTATTTTTCATTTCAATGAACATCTACAGAGATTTTGGAATTCCATTCATTCATTGTTGCACCCTTCTCCCCGCACAAATCCCTCCCCCCCGCCCCGTTTGCTCCTCTCCTTGAAAAGCAAAAGAAAAAATCCCTCATTTGGTACACAATGCCCCCCGCACCTCCCCAAACCGAACCCCTACCCCCAAATATAATCCACTCTGCAACCCTCATTGCATACTTCTACGATAAAAATAATGCCCTAAAATATAATACTTTTAGACTATTCTCTCCCCCATAGACTTCAATGACATAAACATATTTCATCCGGTTTTTCTCAGTCTTACCCCCACCCCAATGCCAGCCTCATTCTACAACAGTGGCACCATATAGCATTTGTCCCTTTGTAGTTTGCCTTTTAAACTTTTACTAAGTGAGTCATGGCTAATCACTTATCATTACAACACTTGCACTGTTCATTATTCAGTAGGGTGGAAAGCTAAGATGATAAGCTAACATGATATACACAAGCCCCATAATAAATAAATCTAGAAGTCCAACTCCCTATTTGGAATGCATCTTAGAATCTCATCTCATACTAAATGAGTCACAGGGCTGGTCTCAATCTCAATCTAATACTAAGTGAGTCACAGGGCCGGTCTACACAGCACAGATGGACTTAGATAAACAGCTATTTAAGAAACCCTAGTTAGTTGGCATTTGAAGGGTGACAACACAGTGCAGTTTCTGTTGACCATTATATTACATCAGTTACAAATGCCAGCTGTGATAGATAATTTATCAAGTTAAAACTAATACTTTGTATTTAAGTATCTCCATGGGATAAGGCAAGGAGTTATCCTCCAAATTTCTTGGCATAACATGGTGAGTATGTCCAGGGCTGCTTTGTTTGTTAAAATATGTCAACTGGCTTGCACAGCAGTGCAAACGTCATCTTCTTCTAGTCCTCCAACCTATCGGTGGGTCCTCATGTAAAATCTCACCAAAGATCAAATCTGCGAGCTCAGAGGAGCTTGGAACGGTCGGTCATCTGGTCTACAATACACACCCCTAGGGGAGAAATGATTGAAGCTGATCACCCAAGAAAGCTCTTCATTTGAGGTCTCAATACAGATATAAGTGAGAAAGCCTGGAAGCTGTATTTGGCGAATATGGATGAATTGTAGATGTGCTCTTGATGAAAGACAAAGAAACCAACAAATCAAGAGGACTTGCCTCTGTCACCTTTGAAAGCTCAGTAGATGCCAAAGATACAGCCAGAGAGGTGAATGGAAAGTCCGTCAAGGTGGAACAAACCACTAAACTAACATCTGAAAGTGGTAGTTGTGGGCCCCCTCCAACCTCCAAGAAGCAGAGGTCCTCCAAGAGGTCTTTAAGGTGGAAGAGGAGGAAGTAAAGGAACCAAGGGACTCCCTTCACATGGGGGTCACATGAGTGGCGGTGGTTAGTCTTTGAATTCGAACATGAGTTCTTCCCTGGGGCCACTGCTGGTGAAAGGGGAACAACTGCCACGAAGGTGAGGGCCTCCTCTTAAAAGATTAGCCCCTTCAGGACCACTTCAAAGCAGCAGCAGAATGAGTGGAAGAGCACCTGTATCATGTAAAGAGACAGTAAAGGAAGTCCATCAAGAAGGGAACACTTGTCTTCATGTAGAGATGTTTATTTGTCCCCAAGAGATGATGAATATTCTACAAAAGATAGTTATTCAAGCAGAGATTACCCAAGTTCTCAGGAGACAAGAGATTATGCACCACAACCAAGAGATTATGCATATGGTGATTATGGTCATTCCAGTTCACGCCATGACTATCCCACCCAGAGGCCATAGCGATAGAGATGGCTAGGGTGGTGATTGTAATTATTCAGATCATCCAACTGGAGGCTCGTGCAGAGATTCCTGTGAGAGGGATGGTAATTAACTTAGAGCTCTGCCTACACGAAGCCCCCCCCCCCCATCGCTATGATGATTACAGAGCTCACGAGACAGATATGGTGGAAGTCGAGACAGTCAAACAGCCGAAGCGATCTTTACCAAAGTGGCCGTGATCGGGTTGGGAGATGAGAAAGAGGCTTTCTTCCTTCTATGGAAAGGGGGTTCCCTCCTCCATGTGATTCTTACAATACTTCATTCAATCCACGGGGCACCAAGAGGAAGAGGTGGTAGCGTGGAGGAAGCCGATCTGATAGAGGTGGGGAGGCAGAAGCAGATATTAAAACCAAACAAGACTTTGGACCAAAATTCTTGTTTCATGAAACAAACAAAAAGTGGAGACTATTTGTCATAACTACCTAAGGACTTTGGAAAGAATGACTTGTTACCTTTAAAATTTCCTAAATTCTCTGTAACTTTTATGTTTTTGTGAGGAAAAGCAGCAAACATGGGTTTTTTTGTTTGTTTGTTTTGGGTTGGTTTTTTTTGGGTTTTTTTTTTTTTGCAAACATGTGTAATTTCATTTGCTCTTGTGATTTTGCTTTCGATAAGCAAATGTTAAATGTGTGAATGTACTAGTGTTGTAATTCTATTTAACTGTCCCTGGAGGCCACTTTCTATTTGATTAATCCTAGTACATGAGGCAAGTAATCCCAAAATCTTTCACAAACTCTTAGCCCTCTAAATTGGACAGATGAATTGTTCTGCCTATATAAACAAGCTAGATGGATACTAGAAGGATGCTTAGGGTTTCTACTCTTTAAGATTTCAAGGTATCTTCAGACTGAGATCTCAATGTTCTCAGTGTTTAAAAACCTGAGAACAGGTGCTAACATTAGGAATGTGCTATCCTCAGTAAGCCCCAAAAGGTACATGGATAATGCTGGCCATCTATTGCCTTTCTGACATTTACTTGGGAATCTGCAAGAATCTCCCCTCTCCCTTCCCCCCAATAAGACCATTTAAATGTATGTTAAAGAGCTACAGAACACCAAATTAAAAAGTTTGACCAAAACCAACTGTGAAGCTAAAAATAAATAAATAAATATGTCAGTTAGTAGTCCATCAATTCCTGGGGTGTTGGGTTTTTTCCAATTTCTTCAAAGCAACTTGAATTTTCTCCTTCATCACCATTGCCTCTTGATCATATGTTGTTTCATGAAATTCTTCTGTGTCAGCAAGTCCTCTTTTTGATACAGTGACTCTGTGCATTCCTTCCATCTTCTTTGGATGCTTCTTGGATCATTCAGTATTCTACCCATTGTTGTTGTTGTTATATGCCGTTGAGTCATCTGCAACTCATAGCGACCCTAGGTACAAAAGCCCTATACCCTGCTCTATCCGGTGCCAATCTCATTATCTCCGACACACTTACCCCCTTTACCCCAGTCACTTCCTCTCCTGCACTGTCCCTCTACCTCCCCCGAAGCATGACATCATTCTCCAATGACTGGTCCCTCCTTGCAACATGTCCAAAGTATATCAGACGAAGATTTAGAATCCTTTCCTCCAAGGACACCCTCTTCAGGACAAACTTGTTTGGTCTCCTAGCAGTCCATGGTATGTTCAATACTCTTCTCCAGCACCACAGCTCAAAGGCATCAATTCTCCTTCTATCATCCCTGGTCATTGTCCAGCTCTCTGACATATAGAAAGTGATTGCAAAGACCATCACCAGTTCTCCCCATGTTGTTGCTGTTGTTGTTGTTGTTGTTAAGTGCTTTTGAGTCATAGATGAGTCATAGCGACTCTATGGATGAAAGACCTGGACACTTGTATAACTTTCATCCTTTCTCCAGATTCATAAGGTTTCCAGAGGCAAGCTGTTTCGGAAGTGGTTGCCACTCCTGCTTCCAAGCTTGTTTTAATCGAGGAGCTCCACCAAACACTGTCGGCCATGAGTAACCATTCTTGCATTTGACACATAAGTGTCACAGTGTTCAGCTTCACAGCAACCACGAGTTACCTCTGTACAGAAAGTGGACAGACCAAGGCTATATGACCTAGAAGACTGTTTCACCAAAAACAATTAAAAACAGGCCTAAGGGCCATAATTAGTGTCCCCCCACCTTTGGCTTGGTAACATCACTTCCTGTCCACTAGGCCAACTGATCTCTCTCTATGCTGTTGTTGTTAAGTGCCGTCGAGTGCACCTTAGTCACCAGACTGACATCATTGCTTTTCATGTGGTGTCACAAAATTTTAAGTAAAAGACTAGTAAGCTGAACTTAGAGTTTTGTGCTGATATTACACTAAAGTTATCTGGAAAAAAATGAGTGCCAAGTGTTTGAACAGGGTGTTGTTTATGTGTTCGTGGAGTCAACAGAAGACCAGCGAGAAGAAATGTCAGTTTTCAGAGGGTCACCGCTCTCTCAGGCAAGTGACCACGAGAGATGGTAAAGCCTCTGCTTTTATTAGCAGAAAATCATGATCTCATAAGGTTGGTAAACGTTTAACAAATCATAGGTAATATGAAACAAAGCATAGATAGGCATGCATGATTTTCAAGAAAACACCTTTGTATTCATGAACAGGGTCTTAGAGCACTCCTGACAACTTGATCAAGAACTTTAGAAAATAGTCTTTGTCTAATAGAGAACTTTCCGATCCCTTTCATGTTGGTCCATGCTCCAGGGAGTATGAGACTGCTTTCAGCCCCATCCATTCTTAGTATTGTTTGCCTGCTTTCAGACATTGTAGCCAAGTCTTTTCACATGTATTCCATGACCACTAGTAACCCTGTGTGTTCCAGAATGACTCTACACAGGGCTATTATTTCCGCTCATGCCATGGTGCTTTCCCCATAGAATCTGATGTGAGCTTTGCCAAGTATATTGAGCGTTCATAAACTAAAACAAAGATTCTGTTGTCTAGACCTGGGTGTGGGTATACTTCTTATTTAAAATTGTGTACAGGGAGCAGGTATTATAACTTCTGGCAGTATTGCTGAACATAGTAATGTAAGAAACCAAATTTATCGTGCAATATTCATGCAGGCTCCAGCTTCCATTTGAAAGCTCATTCTGCTGAGCTGGATGTGTTATGTCTTACACTCTTCATTGTGAGGACACTCTCAGTTCCAGAACCTGAGATGATCAACACACACACAAAACAAATTTGGTCTTTTCTTCATAAAAGGAGCCATGTTACACCACTGTTATAAAGCAGGAATGACATGGGGGTTGGGGGAGACTAAGAAAAGAGGGGAATGAACACTGAATGGAATGGGAACAGATGAAGGAAAGAACTGTTTAAAAGGAATGTATGATTAGGCATTATTTGTACGACAATAGTCCAGAATAAGAGGTTCATAGCTAAGTGGATTGGGGCAAAAATGAGGGAGGAGGAAATTATGCAACAATGAATGAATATTTTTTAAATAAAATTTTTATTTTATACTGGTTTACTTACAAAGTTCGTACTCATTCTTTTGCACACCAAATCTTTCACATTTCCTTTACCTACCCCCTCCCTCTACCCATCAAATTGTGCGACCCTATGATTACTCCCTGCCCATCCTCACCCCCTCTGCTTCTACCCTCTCCCACCTTGGATCATCATACACATTTTACTAGTTATCTCTTATTTCTACAATAATGATCTTATACAGAATTTGCCCTTTGGAACTAAGTTAGTTCACTTAGCATAATGCTTTCCAGTCTCTCCCAAGTTAGGTAGTGATTTTCAAAATCATTGCTCCTGTGTGCTGAGTGATATTCCATCGTGTGAATGTAGCATAATTTCTCAATCCATTTGATTGTGGTTGGACATTTGGGCTGTGTCCTTGTTCTTGTGATAGTGAATAATGCTGCTATGAACATTGGTGTACAAGCCTTGTGCCTCAGTTCTCATTTTCTCAAAGTATACACCAAGCAGTGTAACAGCTGGAAATTTCTATGTTCGGCTTTTTAAGGAAATGACAAACTACCTTCCAGAATGGTTGTACCAAGGAATATTTAAAAATTTTAAAACAGCGAACTGAGGTGGAGGGTAGGGAAGAAAATGTGCAATAATGAATGAATAAAAATCCAACTTTTCTGTACACTTATGTTAAAACCACAAGTAAAAAAAGATTGTATAAAAAATACCAAACACACACACACACACTTACCATTTCATTAAGATGAAGGAAAGGAGAGGAAAGAGTTGGAATATGAATCTCAGGTAAAAATCTACAAAAACCAGCAGTGAACAACTCATGGGAAAATGCAAATGAAGGTTAAATATGTTTAAATAGCCCCAGGGGTGAGAGGGAGAGAAAGAACAACCCAGGAACACAACGCAGGAGTAGCCTAGCGAAGGGCACAAGTGTTACGTCGGTGTGTGGGTTGAACTTAACAAAGATGAATCACACAATATTCCCCAATCCAAAGTCTCTTCTGCACTGTGACTTTATCCCTCCCCTATCAACAGGAGTCTAATTTTGTAACTTAGAATTCAACTGGGCATGAGAGGTATGAGGCTGAGTTTTTAAAAAGCCACGTTGTATCCATTTTTCTCTGTGGAACACAGTCCTCTAGATGCTTCCCATTGAAGCATTCCTTCTCAGAATCCAGATACCAAATAAGAAGGACAAGTCCCAGGGGGAGGTCGTGTCTGAGTGTCTTAGTTTGCCCAGTGCACTCAGCATCCAAACTATGCACATATTTGGGCATGTTGCCAGGAGGAACCAGTCCTTGGAAAAAAGGCATCATGCTGAGAAAAATGGAAAGTCAGAGAAAGAGAAGAAGACAAGATGATATAGTGACGATAACAATGGGTTCAAGCATTTCCAAGATGAGGGTGGTGGAGGATAGGCCAAGGTTCAGATTTGTTGTTCATTGTGTGATTATGGAGTGGCATCCACTTCCTAAACAACAAGCCTCTGTAAACTCTATGAACTTTGATAAACTACGATAGTTATAGAGAGGCTTCAGGTCTTTTGTCCATAGGATCACTATGAGTCATGCTCCACTAGACAGCAATCAACAACAAGTGTGGTTATGAGTCACTGTTCAACTCAGTGGCACTTAACAACAATAATTGAGGCACAATTTTCTATCATGACCCATGATACTCATTAACAGCCTGCAATATGCAGAAGACACAACCATGCTTGCAAAAAACAAGGATGACTTGAGGTACTTATGGATGAAGCTTAAAGACTATAACCTACAGTACACAGCATATGTCACTAAAAGAAAACAAAAATTCGCACAACCAAACCAGTCAAGAAAACCATGGCAAGTGGAGAAAATATTGACAATGTCAGAGATTGCATTTTACTTGGATCCACAATCAACGTGTATGAGAGTCGCAGTCAAGAAAACAAATGAACCACAACAAGATAAAGGTAAATAATCCAATAGAAAAATGGGCACAGGATATGAACAGGCACTTCACCGAAGACGACATTCAGATGGCTAACAAGCACATGAAGAAATGCTCAAAATCCCTAGCCCTAAGAGAGATGCAAATTAAAACAACTATGAGATATCATCTCACCCCAGTCAAAATAGCAAAATTTAACAGAACAGCAAGCAACAAATGCTGGCGAGGTTGTGGAGAAACTGGAACCCTTATTCACTGTTGGTGGGAGTGTAAAATGGTGCAACCCCTGTGGAAAGCAGTATGGCGCTTTCTCAAAAAGTTGCAAATAGAGATACCATTTGACCCAGCAATTCCACTACTGGGAATATACCCTGAAGAGACCATAGCTGACATCCAAGCAGATATATGCACACACATGTTTATTGCAGCTTTGTTCACAATAGCAAGGAGTTGGAAACAAGAAAACAAATGAATATACCATAGTTTTTCTATCCATTCATTTGTTGATGGGCATGTGGGTTGCTGCCAATTCTTTGTTGTTGTAAATAGTGCAGCTATAAACATGAGTGTGTATATACCTGTTTGGGTGTCAGCTCTGGTTTCTTTATGGTATATATTCCTAGCAGTGGAATTGCTAGGTCAAATGCTATTTCTATTTCCAACTTTTTGAGAAAGTATCATACTGCCTTCTATGGTCGTTTCACCATTTTTACACTCCCACCACCATTGAAAAAGGGTTTTAAACTTTCCTCAACCTCGCCGGCATTTACTGTTTGCTGCTCTGTTGAATTTTGCTATTGTTACTGGAATGAGATTATATTTTATAGTGGTATTTATTTGAATCTCTCTGAGAGCTAGGTATATTCACACAATGGAATATGAGGCAACACTGAAAAACAAGTAGCTTATAAAATATTACACAACATGAGTGACTCTGGAGGACATTATGCTGAATGAACTATCTCAGTCACAAAAGGACAAATACCACATAACACCAGTGTTACAAAACAGAACTGACATGGGTGTTGAAGGGAAACTAAGAAAAGGGGGATAAATAATGAACACTGTATTGGAACAGATGAAAGAAAAAACTGTTTAAAAGGAATATACAATTAGGCCTCATTAGTATGACAACAGTCCAGAATAAGAGGTGCATGCACAGCAAAGTGGACTGAGTTGGAAGAGAGGGGATGGGGAGGAAATTATGCAACAATGAATGATTTTTTTAAAAAGCGAACTGTGGGAGAAGTAAGGCGGGAAATGCACAATGAACAAATGAAAACCAACTTTTCTGTAAACTTTCATTAAAAATCACAATTTTAAAAAGATGGGCAAGAAAGCAAATGATACATTGCAGAGAACCAATCTGCTGCCAAATATCCATTTTAATAAATTATTTATTATTATGATTTGTGTGAAAGTATTCAGTTGTTTGTTAGGTGTCGCTGAGTCAAGTACAAGCCATAGCAACCCCATGAACAACAGATCTGAACCCTCTCCTGAGCTGTGTCATCCTCACAATTTTTGACACACTCATGCCTATTGCAGCAATCACTGTGTCAGTTCATCTGGTTGAGATCTTCCTCTCTTTCCCCAACCTTCCCAAACATGATGTCCCTCTCCAAGGAATAGCCTTTTCTAACAGCATGCCCAATATAAGTGAGATAAAGCTTTCTCCTCTTTGCCTCAAAGGAGCTCTCTGGCTACACTTTCTCCAAGAAATATTTGTTGGTTCTTTTGGCTGTCCATTGGATATTCAGTGCTCTTCTCCAACACCACAGCTCAAAGGTATCAATTCTTCTTCTGTAATCTTATTCCTTGTCCAGATCTCAGATGCATAGCAAGTGATTGAGAAGACATGGCCTGAATCAGGCACACCTTAGTCCTCAAGCTGACATCATTGCCCCTCAGTAATTTGGAGAAGTCCCCTACTGCAGACTTTCCAGTGCAATGTGTCTCCTGATCTTCTGATTGTGGATCCAAGTAAGATAAAATTGTAAACAACTCTAATTTTAGTCGGCCAATCACAATGTTGCCTATTACTCCAGAGGCAAGAATTTTTGTTTTCTTGATGTTGAGATGCAATGAATATTGAAAGCTGTATTCTTTGATATTCTGAAGCAAGCGTTTCAAGTCCTCTTCACTTTCAGCAAGCAAAGTTGGGTCATCTACATAATGCAGGTTATTGATGAGACTTCCTCTGATCCTGACACCACACTCTTCTTTATAGAGTCCAGCTTCTTAGTATGCTCAGCGTACAGATTGAATAGGTATGGAGAGAGGATACAGCCCTGAAACACTTCTTTCTTAATTTTAAATCATGTAGTGTTCCCTTCCTTTGTTCGCACAACAGCCTCTTGGTCTAGGCATAGGTTTCACATGAGCACAGTGCTCTGGGATTCCCATTCTTCTCAATGTTAGACATAATCTCTTGTGAAAAAACACAAATTCTCTGACAAACAAATTAGTTCTGCTGTGTGTTGTTAAGTGCTGTCGAATTGAACACCACTCACAGTAACCGTAAGAACTGCAGAATTGAATCACTGTCTCATCCTGTGCTGTCCTCATAAGGCTGACCATTGCTGCAGTCACTATGTCATCCCATCTCAAGATGAGTCTTCCTCTCTTTTGCTAACACCCCACCTTTCCTAGCATGATATCCCTTTCCAAAAAATATCCCCTTCTAGCAACATGCCCAATGAATGAAAGAGGAAAGTTTGCCATCCTTGCCTCTAAGGAGCACAATGATTGTGTTGCTATTGTTATGTGCTCTTGAGTCAACTAAAACTCAAAGTGACCCTATGAACAACAACTCTAAACCTTGCTTTATCCTGGGAAAACTTCACCATGTCTGACACACCTGATCTCATTGCCACAGTCACTGTGTCAACCTATCTCATCAAGGGTCTTTCTCCCTGAAATTCCACCATTCCAAACATGATGTCCTTCTCCAAGGACTGATCCCTCCTAACAACGTGCCCAAAGTCTATTAGATGGAGCTTCAAACTCCTCATCTTCAAGAAGCAGCCTAGCTCATCCTCTCCTAGACAGATCTGTTTGTTTTCTTGGCAGTCCATGGTGTGTTTAGTACTCATCTCCAGTACCACAGCTCAAAGATATCAATTCTTCTATCATCCTTTGTCCAGCTCTTAGATGTATATCAAGCAATTGAGAAGAATATCGCCCAAATCAGGTGCACCTTAGTCTCTAGAATGACATCATTGCTCTTTAGCACTCTGGAGAGGTCTCTTGTTCTATTGATCCTTTAAGCATTATATAGTGACCTTTCTTGTCCTTTGTGATGCTTTTTGCATTGAAATCTATTTTATCAGAGATTACTATTGCTACTCCTGCTTTTTTCTGGTTGCCATTTGCTTAGTATATTTTTTTTTCTCCACCCTGTTATTTTTAATCTTTCTTTATCTTCACTTTTCAGGTGTGTCTCTTATAAACAGAATATTGATGGGTTTGGGTGTGGTTGGTTTTTTTTTTAATCCTACCATCTGCTACTCTTTTTCTCTTCAGTGGTGCATTTAAGCCATTCACATTCAGTGTAATTATTGAGAAGCAAGGTTTTATTGCTATTATTTTGTTGAGTTCTTTTTGGTTTGTCACTGGTTACTTTGGTCCATCCTGCTTTCTATAGCACCTCTTTAAGAAAGACATCTCTCAGTGTTTCCTGAAAATACTGGTCTTGTTTTTACAAACTCCCCTAGGGTCTGCTTTTCCGATAATATCTTGATCTCTCCTTCACATTTGGTGGACCATTTTTCTGGGTACGGTATTCTTGATTGACAGTTGTATTCTCTGAGTGCTCGCTATATGTCCTTCCACTGTCTTCTTGCTCACAAGGTTTCTGCTAAGAAATCAGCACTTAATTTTATTGGCTTTCCATTATAGGATACTCTTTGTTTCTCCCTAGCTGCTTTCAGAATTTTCTCCTTATCTTTGGTTCTAGCAAATTTGACTATAATTTACCTTGACTGAGTTTGTTGGGGTTTTTTTTGGGGGGTGGGTTTTTCTATATGATGTTCACTCAGCTTCTTGAATATATATTCTCTCATTCTTCATTATCCCTGTAATGTTTTCTTCTAGTAATTCTTCCAAAACTTCCTCAGTGCCTTTACCTGCTTCTTTCTGTTCTGGAATTCTGATTATGCACATGTTATTCTTTATGGTATCCCACATTATTGTTAGACTTTCTTCTTTTTCCTTCCTTTTTTGATTCTGCTTTTTGTTCTAGCAGATCAGTGGTCACAATTCTATCTTCTATTTCATTGGTTCTGAGGTCCATCGCTTCAACTCTGTTCATATGTCTCTCCAACATGTTGACAACATCTGAAACATTGGTCCTCATATTCTGGATTTGGGGCTGTTGTTTTTCCAGAGCCTCTAAAGACTCATTTGTTTTATCTGCATTGTCTTGAATTGTTATTTTTTAAGTTCCTCTTGGTTCTTGCTTGCAGAGTCCTGTAATTCTTTGAGTTTGTCTTTTACTCATTGAAAATATTCAATCACTGTTCTTTTGAATTCTATGTCAGAGAGTTCCATCAGACTTTTTGGCTTTAGGAAATCCATTGATACTGTGTCACTTTTGGGGGGTGACATCTTGTTTTGGGACTGTGTAGAGTGTGAGGTAGTCTGCTTCTTCAGTGACATTTCTATGGTAGAGTTTTTCATACATGAGGCCTTAGCAGGCTCTTGGTCTAAAAACCTTGGCTCAGAAAGGCACTGCTCCAGAGAAGGGCAGGGCAGCTACCCTGTCTGAGTTTCTCTATGAACTTTTGACTCAAGGGAAGACTTGCTTCAGTTGGGGAGAGATATGGTCTGTGAATTAGCAGTCTTTTTTGTCAGGCAGCTGATGCAGCTAGGCCAGGCAAGCCCAAGGTACCCAGGACTAAAGGCAGTGCAAGCTCTGGGAGGGAGGAGGAGATAGGTTGGCCTGTGATATTGCTGTTCTGGTGCAGTTCAGAGGGACAGCAGCAGATTGTCTTCCATGTGGTGAGGTGTCCAGGTAGCAGGGCCTGGTCCTTCAGGTGGCAGGGCTGGGCTTCCAGGCAATAGGAGGGAGCATTTCAGCAGCAAGTCTGTGGAGCCAGGTCCTCCAGGTGGCATATTTGGGGGTCCAGGAGGTGGGACCAGTGAGGACACGAGGCAGAGGGGCCAAGGCTTCCAGGCAGCAGGACCTCAGTGCTCCAGGCAGGAGAGCAGTCCAGGCCACACTAAGAACTTTTTAAGACAGGGACCTAGTTAATCAACTGGAACAGATTCATGGCTACTGACTGATGTGTGGCTACTGAAAACCTCCAGTACCATTTCTTGAAGAGATTGTCATTTCCCCATTTGATAGTTTTTGTTTCCTTGTCAAATATCAGTTGACTATAGATGTTGTTGTTTGTTGTTATGTGCCGTCAAGTCATTTGCGACTCATAGCGACCCTATGTACAACATCCCTAAACTCTGCTCTGTCCTGTGCCAATCGCACTGTCTCCGATACACCCATTCTGATTACCCCAGTCACTGAATCAGTCCACCTGTCCCTCCCTGAAACATGTCCAAAGTATGTTAGACAGAGCCTTAGAATCCTTGCCTCCAAGGAGCATCCCTGTTTGACCCTTTCCAGGATGAATCTGTTTATTTTCCTAGCAGTCCATGGCACCCTCAATACTCTTCTCCAGCACCACAGCTCAAAGGCATCAATTCTCCTTCTATCCTCCTTAGTCATTGTTCAACTCTCTGATGCATAACAAGTGATAGCAAAGACCGTGGCCTGTATCAGATGCACCTTAGTCTCCAAAGAGACACCATAGATGGGTTAATTTCTGGGTTTTCAATCTGTTCCATTGGTCTGTGTGCATGTCATTGTACCAGTACCATGCTGTTTTGGTTATTACAGTTGTAAGTCAAGCTTTGAAATTAGAGAGTGTTATGCCTCCCACTTCATTTTTGTTTTTCAAAAGTGTTTTGTTTATTCAGGGTCTCTTTCCTCTCCAAATAAACTTGTCAATTGCCTTTTCTCTGTCAATTGTGTGCACCCTCTCTCTCTATGCTAAATAAAATTTTTATTTTATGGTGGATTACTTACTTACAAAGTTTGTATGCATTGTTTTTCTCACCAGATCTTACCCATTTCCTTTATATGCTCCTCCTTCCCCCAATTAAATTGTTTAACCTTTCCCTGCCCCAACCTGTCCATCCTCACCTCTCTTTTTTTATCTCTTCAAAAAATGAATTTGGTATCTATATTGAGATTGTGTTTAACATGTAGATTGCTTTTGGTAGGATTGTCATTTTCACTATTTTGAGTCTTCCTATCCATTAACAGGGAATATTTTCTATGGGAAGCCAAACTTTATACCAAATATTATATGAAAACCCTTGTTCAGGAATTGAAGGAATTATAGATTTATAAGTTAGGATCTCTCTTGTGGCAGATCCTAGAAAAAGAGCTGTTTGTTCCCTGCAAGACAGGAGACAGCAAGGGGCCCCCTACAGAGGGAGTGTTGCTTCCTGAGCTGGAGTTCACCCTGAGGCATCAAGGTTAATAGTTGGGGTTAAACCAAATTCTTGCAAGCAGACTCAGGAAGGAGGGGTTCACAAATGCAAGAAATCCTAACTTATAAATCTGTAATTCCTTCAATTCGAAAAGGAGATGTGATTCCTATTTTAGTTTGGTTACAACATGATTTGGCTATTGTAAATGGTACATTTGTAATCACTTGTTATACATCAGAGACTTGGACAGTGACTAAGGAGGATAGAAGGAGAATTGATGCCTTTGAGCTGTGGTGCTGGAGAAGAGTATTGAGGGTACCATGGACTGCCAGGAAAACAAACAGATTCATCTTGGAAAGGGTTAAACTGGGCTGCTACTTGGAGGCAAGGATTTTGAGGCGCTGTCTAACATACTTTGGACATGTTGTAAGGAGGGGCCAGTCCTTGGAGAGGGACTTCATGGTAGGGTGGAGGGATAGTGCAGGAGAGGAAGGCCCTCTATGAGGTGGATTGATTGGGGTAATCAGGATGGGAATGTCAAAGACAGTGCGACTGGCACAAGACAGAGTAGAGTTTAGGGCTGTTGTACACAGGGTCGCTATGAGTGGCAAGTGACTCGATGGCACATAACAACAACAATTGTAAATGGTATTGCTTGCTTGGTTTCTTTCTCTTTGTTTTCTTGGTTACTATAGAAGAATCCCATTTGAACTTGTACCTTAAATAACCTTTCATGTACTAATTGGTCATTTGAAAATCTTCTGTGATGATGTTATGCCATTCCAAATTCTTTACTCTTTTTGTGATTATACTTGCTATTGTTGAGTGATTGTAATTCTTCATGTATTTGCATATTAAACTCTTTTCTGATACATTGTTCTCAAGTATTTTATGCCATTCTGTGGTTTACCTCTTCACCTTCCCCATTTAAAAAGGTCATTTCGGTGAAGTCTGGTTTATCTCTTTTGACTTCTGTTACTCATGCTTTTGCTGTCTTCACAGTGACTTTATGGTAAAAAGACAACATCTCCAAATTTTTTGCTAAGATTTTTATTTCCCATAATAAGATCTTTTTTAAGTTCTTTTTTTTTTTTTGCAACTGGGAAAACAATTCCAATTTTTATTCTTAAAAATAGGAATCAAAATTGCAAAGGCAGATTTATAATCACTTCTGAATGAGAGGGTCATTTTGGAACATCACAAGAACGCATACTCAGATGGAAATCTAGTTAAACTGCGGTTGCTCCTCAGGTTGCATTCACTCCTGCATTTTCTCAATTAATTCTTCCTTGTATTTGCCTTTCTCTTTTCCAACTTGCCGGGATTTAGCTTTACGTTCAAGAATTTTTTTCCGATCTTTATCCAGTTTCAGCCTGTTAATAACCACCTTGTTTGGGTGAATGCCCACATGCACTGTGGTACCATTAGCCCTCTCACGCTGCACTCTTTCGATGTAGATGACATACTTCTTTCTGTACACCTGGACTCCCTTGCCAATCTGCTGACTTTTGTAATGTCCTCGCACCACCTGCACCTCGTCATCCTTGCGGATGGGCATGGAGCGCACGTTGTACTTCTGCCGCAGCTCTTTGGACAGAGGGGAGGACATGATCTTCCTGCGCACATGCGAAGGGGCATTGAAGTGGCGTTTTCGGTTCTTGCTGCGGTCCGAGGTAACGAAAGGGTTGAACTTCATGGTGGCTGCAGCCGTCCGGCAGCGTCAGGCTCTAAGTTCATTTTTATATATGGCTTGAAGTGATGTAAAGAAAGAATATGTTTGTTCTGGAAATTTAGAAGAGGAACTATCCAGCTTCATTTACTCCAGCATAATTTATTGAGGAGAATATTCTTTCCTTTTTGCAGGGATTTAACAATCTTGTTGAAAAGCAACCGACAATGGATATATAGATTTGTGGACTCTTGCTTGTCTGTGTTCCTACCAATATACTAACGTGGTTCAGTCGGAACCAACTCAGAGCTGACCCTCTGACGGGTCTTCAGAGGCTATACATTGCATGAGTGCGCCTGATCCAAGACATGGTATTTTTTAAATTTTTTAAAATTGTTATTTTTAACGAAAATTTACAGAAAAGTTGGATTTTTCATTCATTCATTACTGTACATTTTTCTCCCTACCCACTGCCCAGTTGACTATTTTTTTAAAAATTCATTCATTATTGCATCATTTCCTCCCCTCCCCCATTCCACTTTGTAATTCTGTACTGTTATCATACAAATAATGAGTGATCATATATTTCTTTTAAACAGTTCTTTCCTTCTGTCCCAATTGAGTGCTCATTATTTATCCTCCCTTTTCTTAGTTGCACCAACCCTCATGTCTGTTGTGTTTTATAACAGTCGCATTATGCAGTATTTGTCCTTTTGTGACAGATATATTTCACTCAAAAGAATGTCCTTCAGGGTCACCCATGTTGTGTATTATTTTATGAGTTCCTTGTTTTTCAGTGCTGTGTAGTATTCCATTGTATGGAAAAAATATATATGCTACCATCATTTTTCTATCCATTAATTTGTTGATGGGCACTTGGTTTGTTTCAATCTCTTTGCTATTTTGAATAATGTAGCTTTAACCAAAGTTGTGCATATATCTGTTTGGATGGCAGTTCTGGTTTCTTTAGGTTTATCCCTAAAACAGATTCATCCCAGGGAGGGTTAAACCAGGCTGCTCCGTGGAGGCAAGGATTCTGAGGCTTAATCTGACTTACTTTGTAAGGAGGGACAGGTCCTTGGAGAGGGACACCATGCTTGGGAGGGTGGAGGGACAGCACAGAAGGGGAAGGCCCTCTATGAGGTGGATTGGTTCAGTGACTGGGGTAATTGGGATGGGTGTGTCAGAGGCAATGAGATTGGCACAGGATAGAGCAGTGTTTAGGGCTGTTGTACATAGGGTCGCTATGAGTTGCAAACGACTCGACGGCACATAACAACAACAGTAGAATTTCTCGGTCAAGCCATGGTATTTTCAATTGTTTTGAATGCATCTGAAAGTTGAACAATCAGTAAGAATAACAGAAGAATTGATGCCTTTGAATAGTGGTGTTGGACTTCTAAAAGAACAAACACATTTGTCTTGGAGGAAGTGATAATAAGTTGCTCCTTAAAGGCCAGGATGGTAAAACTTTGTCTCACGTACTTTGAGCATGTTGTCAGGAGGGGCCAGTCATTGGAGAAAGACATCCTGCAGGCAAAGTTCTGGAGGATCAGAGAAAGAGAGGAAGCCCCTTGAGGGCATAGACTGACACAGTGACCGCAGCAATCAGCTTGAGCATGGTTGAGATCAGGAGGAAGGCGTATAGGTCAAGGTTCACATCTGGTATTCATAGACTCACTGCGAGTAGTAACAAACTCAAAAGTACCTCAGAACAACAACTTTAGTTTATAGGGTTTTGTGGTTGTTGGTGGATTGCTTTTTTTTTTTTTTGGTCAGGAAAGAGTGTTGAATTCTGTCAAATGTCTTTCTGGATTGAAGAGGTAACCATGTGGCTTATTTAATAGAACAAAGGCTCTATTAATGTGGCATGTTGCATTGATATTTGTATTTTTTAGGTAATATTTAATTTTAATAATTGTTATGTTTGAATAGTCAGCAATGCATAAAGATAAAATCTTCAGTGAATGTTTACGCAGAGCATGAACACATGCTTTAAATATGCAGTACAGGAGGAGGAGTGAATTTACAGTTAACAAAGCTAAACAAAATTCTTGTTACAAATTATGCAAAGCATATAAGAATATTTCTCTGAGTGTATAGATTAAGAATTTCAACTCACCTACCAACAAGGGTGCAGTCTAACCCCACTGCTGCATACAGGAGGCTGTCGACAAGAGAGGACTGTATAAAGGAGATGAGACACCAGTGTAGGGCAGAGCTACCTCAGACCTGCCTCTCACCTGAGACACCATCCCTCTACTCTACTTGTTTCTGAGCCTGGGAGCTGCCCTAGAGGGACCAGGCTACCCTGCAGTAGCCAACCTGCCAGCAAGAGGCCTGTAGTTCTTCTGAGAATCTCTGCTTAATCTGATGACTGCAGAAATGTGAACCCCAGTAACTCAGACATGAATTAATACTGAATTCATTTCCCCCAGGATAGAACTATCCTTAATTCTATCAGTAACCTTTCTCAAGGCAAAGGAGTGGGGGGAAGGCTAGCGTCTCTAGGTCAACTGGCTTCTGATTGGCTGAAACACAAGGGAGTTTTCTGGTCCTTAAAGCACTTAGAGAAAAGGGGCGTAAGTCATTTTCACTCTGTCAAGTGTTCACTTAGTCCAAGAGTGAGGAAGCATCATCAGTAACTGGTGGACTACAATTAAGTCGCTAAAGAAAGTCACTCCGGGAACTTGGCCTTGGAGCACACCTCCACCTCATCTCAGCATTTAGGCAGCAGCAGGAGGCCATTAACTGAACACAACATTCTCTTTTGTTGACATCTTCTACACATTCTCACTTAACTGTGGTGTTCCAATAAAATTAAGCTAACACAGTTAGGAAGCTTCTTAAGACATCAGGGATGAACCTTTTTTTTTAAATTGCGTTATTTTTACGTGTACCATCAAATCAGATCTGATTGGTGCAGGAGAAGATTGTCCCTCCTTCTCTGGCAGAGCATCTGGTGGATTTGAACCGCGTACCTCTGGTATTGCAGTGCAGCATCTTGCCACTAGGCCACCAGAGCTCCCTAGGGATGATCCTTAACAGCCGGCTCCGAGCCCCTGCTTGGCTGTGTGTCTAAGTGTGCTAATTCTTAGCTCCAAAGCTAAGCTGTTTGCTTCAACAAGACAGGGGCTTTTCATTTAACATTAATGACACTGTCAAAACAACTATGAGATAGCATCTCACCCCAGTAAGAATAGCAAAATTTAACAGAACAGCAAACATCAAATGCTGACGAGGTTGTGGAGAAACTGGAACCCTTATTCACTGTTGGTGGGAGTGCAAAATGGTACAACCACTGTGGAAGTTATGCGGTATGGCACTTTCTCAAAAAGTTGCAAATAGAAATACCTTTTGACCCAGCAATTCTACTACTGGGAATAGACCCCAAAGAGACCATAAATGCCACCCAAGCAGATATATGCATACCCATGTTTATTGTGGCTTTGTTCACAACAGCAAAGAGTTGGAAACAACCCAAGTGTCCATCAACAAGCGAATGGATAGAGAAGTTCTGGTATATCCACACAATGGAATAATATGCAGCATTGAAAAACAAGGAATTTATGAAATATTATGCAAAATGGATGATCCTAGAGGACATTATGCTGAGTGAAATATCTCAGTCACAAAAGGACAAATATTGCATAGGGCCACTGTTGTAAAATGCGACTGACATCGGGATTGAGGGAAGACAGAGAAGGAGGGGAGGAATGATGTATACTGCATTGAAACAGAGGAGGGAGAAAACTGTTTAAAAGGGATATATGATTGGGTATTATTGTCATAACAGGAGTCTAGAATGAAGGCTGCACAGTGGAGTGGACTTGGGGGGAGGGATTGTAAAACAATGAGAGAATTTTTCTTTTCGTTTTCAAGGAGAAGAATGAATTGGAGGGGATGGGTGGGCAGGGGAAAAACATGCAACAATGAACAACTAGAAACCCTAAGTCTCTGTAAACGTTCATTAAAAATAATGAAAAAAAAATTACAACAACAACAACAAAATGACACTGAAGAAAAAGAGAATCCATTCTTTAAAAAATTGTCATATGTTCAATAGTTTAATCAAGTTGTTTTTGTTTTTCCATTTACTTCAGAATCAAGTCTGGTAGACTCACAGTTGACTGTGTGACGTTCATTTGGGGTGGAGAGGGCATGGGGAACAAGGACCCCCAGATCAAACAATTTGTTTACAAAAGCGACAGCAGATTTTAGAGTTGTGTAAAAATCCTGAGAATTTCAAAATGGTCTTTATCTTTGGTGCAAAAATAAAGACGTTAATTCCTTTAGCTCCGTTTCCTGCAATAACCTTTAAAATAGCAACAAATTCAGTCTCACAAGTGACTTCTCATTTCTAGTGGAAAAGCAAAGTGGAGAACACAACCAGCAAGGCTTTGTCGCTTCTTGTCTGGTGCAATTAAACATGCCGAATCGTGGCAGGCGTCGCTTAAGGGTGGAAAGGAGTAGGAGAGCCCTCTAGTGACCACGAAGGGGAGTCAATGCGGCTGCATCTGGGCAATGGCAGATTAGAACCACAGAAGCAAGCTTGAGTGTGAGTGAAAAAAGTGGGGGGAGAAGGCTCTTTTAGTTAATAGTCTATTTACAATTGTTGTTGTTGTTAGGTGCCGTCGAGTCGTAGACGACTCATAGCGACCCTATGAATGAAAGGCCTGAGCACTGTTCATTGAGTTTCCGGAGGCAAGCTATTTCGGAAGTGGATGCCACTCCTGCTTCCAAGCTTGTTTTAATCGGAGAGCTCCACCAAACACTATCCACCAAGGGTAACCATTATCGCACTTGTCACAGTGTTTAGCATCGCAGCCACCACAAGTGACCTCTGTACAGCAATGCACAGATCAATGCTATACAACCTGTATTCTTAAATACTTTTAACCTGCGTAACATTTACAAATGTGTTCTATGAAACTTCACAGCTACAAGTCATATTAAAATTCCTTTGTCCAATACCCAGTTTTCCTCTCTGGCTGGTTCACATTGCAGGAGCTGTGAGCAGGCAACACCATGGATAGAGAGTTTCAGCCTTTTGGATGCACTATCAACAGGAGAGGCTGGAAATAGGCTCAGGGCTCTCACATGCTAATGTAAAACCCTCAGGTTACAGAAACCTTCATCTTCTGCCTCCCCAGACCACTTCTCAGCTGTTCAAACTTCAAGCGATAGGTTTATTGTGCACCAAGAGGCTTGGGGAAATGGCACCACTGCTTGGGGAGGGAAGGGGCGTCTTACCGTGGCAGACGGTGTTAGTGTGCACTACGCAGTGGCACCCGGGCCCTCCCGGGCAGCCAAGCTAGAACTGATGTAGACCAATGGCCTCTCCTTGGCCCAGAGGTGTCACGCTGTCACAAAAGTCCCTGCTGTATTAGTAAGTCCGCTTTGAAGCTCTCTTGTTGTAGCAAGGCCTTTCTTTCAGTTAGTGTAGATGCAGCCTTTCAAAACAGAAAATTATTTTCATTTATCATTACCCAATGTGGACAGAGAGTGGGGTGGAGCTTCCCAGTTAAACAAGCTTGGAAGCAGGAGTGGCATCCACTTCCGTAATGGCTTGCCTCCGGAAACCCTATGAACCTGGAGAGAGGATGAAAGACACACAAGCGTTGAGGACTCTCCTTCAAAGGGTCGCTGTGAGTCACCTGCGACTCAACAGTACTTAACAATAACATCAACATAGAGATCAGTGGGCCCAGTGGACAGAAAGCGATGCTGCCAAGCCAAAGGTGGGTGACTTTAAATCCGCGGCCCTTGGACCTGTTTTTTATTGTTTCTGTTCAAACATTCCTCTAGGTCGTATAGCCCTGGTGTGTCCACTTGCCGTACAGGGGTCACTTGTGGTTGCCCTGAGACTGAACACTGTGAGTGACACTGATGTGTCAAATGCATTAATGGCTGGTTACCCATTGCGGACAGAGAGTGGGACAGAGCTCCCCAATTAAAACAAGCTTGAAAGGAGGAGTGGCATCCACTTCCATAATAGTTTGCCTCTGGAAACCCTATGAACCTGGAGAGAGGATGAAAGACACACAAGCGTTGAGGACTTTCCTTCATAAGGTTGCTATGAGTCTCCTGCGACTCAACAGCACTTAACAACATCATTAGAACATACTTTGGACATGTTGTAAGGAGGGACATCATGGAAGGACATGTTGGAGAGGGGCATCATGCTTGGGAGGGTGGAGGGAAAGTACAGGAGACGAAAACCTTTTATGAGGTGGATTGATTCAGTGACTGGGGTAATTGGGATGGGTGTGTCAGAGACAGTGAGGTTGGCACAGGACAGAGCAGGGTTTAGGGCTGTTGTACATAGGGTCGCTATGAGTCGCAAGCGACTCAACGGCACATAACAACAACATTAAAACAAGTTCTAGCTCTTGGAAATCTTGGAGTCAGACAACATCTTGGTCCTTTCTTAAAAGGGTATTGGGTAACATTCTAATCTTCTCCACTTGATCCAGATTAACACCACATCACAACTCCCTCTGAGAAATTCTTGGTAGGTGAGCTCTTGCCGGTCCAATTTCATTTCAATGAAATCATTTTCTCGAAGAGATGGGTTCTGAATCCTCACCTTGATTACCAGTTCTTGCATATTAAAAGGAAATGCCCAAGTGAAGAAAAATGGCTGGAATGCTGGTGCCAGTTCCTGTGTATGTCCCATTTTGAGGCTCCAGAGACATTGGTGGTTTGGTCGGGACAGAAGAAAATAGGGAACAGCTCTGACTCATGACTGGCTGACAGACAGAACCTGGTTTTATGCTTTCTGATGTTCTGAGTACGGCAAAGGGGGCTGTACGTCCCCATTCTGAACTAGTGCCAAAGAGGTGTGGTCCTATGGAAAGGCCCCTAACGGGGCGGGGGTACCCCAGCAGGGAGCAATGGGGACATGCCATCTGCAGGGGGTGAAGGAGGAGGGGTGGAGGAGCCCCCATTCTGCAGTAGGGCTGAATCTTCTGCTGCAGTGGTGTATATATAAAAACGAAGGATGGGTTGGCCCAAGAGTTGGGAACAATGGGCAGTTCTGACTCCTTCCTCAGCTGGGGACAGCTGTCATCATCATCATCATCGTCTTCCACTCCCACGATCTTCCTGATTTCCCTCCTTAACGTCAGCTGAGCTGGCACAGCTCCCTTCGTGGTAAGAATCTCTTTGTGAGCTCCAGACTTCAACAGGTAAGAGACAGCCTGACTGTGGTTGCATTTACATGCCCAAGGCAAACAGGTCTGTGTTGTAGACTGAGGGTAAAGTATTTTTATCATTATTAATAATGAACCAGACAGCCAGGAATGAGATAAAACAGGGAGTAAAGACAGGGGGCCAGCAGTTCTCCACTGAAGGACCTCAAGCCACACCTCTCTATGTGTTTATTGATAATCAGGGGAAGCAAATCATAAAAAGAAATCCTTGTAAATGAAGCCGTATTTTCCTCTATTGTCAACCTAATGCTTTAGCTCAGGAAGTATTTCACACGTAGTAACACTTCCTCTGTAGGGGGGCCCTGGCTGTCTCTTGTCTGCAGGGAACAGCTTTTTTTCTGTGATCTGTCACAAGAGAAATCCTAACATAAATTTGTAATTCCTTCAATTCCTGAACAAGGGTTTTCATATACTATTTGGTATGAAATTTGGCTTCCCATAGGTCTGAGCCTAGCATGTGAAAGGCATTGTGGGAGGGCAGGCTCTCCAGTCAGATGGCAGGTTTGACCTTCAGCTCTTCTAATTATTCTAAGTTCTATGACCCTGGAAAAATGGCTTCACCTGTATGGGTCTCAGTTTCCTCTTTAGCCGTTGACCTCATTTTGGGAGTTCACATCCACGCCACTCTCCACCAGTTTCTGCACCTCCCCGAATGTTCCCCAAGGCTGCGGCCTCTCACAGCCTCTCCTGCGGCTCCTTCTGCTCTAGCAGGCGCTCTTTTTGTCTAAGTCTCTAGGGCCTGGGCCTGCTGGCCACACCCGGGGCCTGTCAGCCTGTCAGCGCTGCCCCACGGCCAGCTCCCAGCCATGGGAAGGGAGCCCAGCTCTTAACGCCTGCCCAGGACTTCCACTCTGCGCCCCAGGCCGCCCCCAACTCCCCTACTATCACTGGCCCCGCAGGCCTAGGCCTCCTTCCAGGCTGCTCTCCCAAAGCAATATTTGTATGTTGAATCATTCTTACACTTGATAAATTCAATTTGGCCATGGTGTAAATAATACTCTTAAATACTATTAGAGCTTGTTTGCTAGTATTTCACTAAGGACTTTTCCATCCATCCATCCATCCATCCATCCATCCATCCATCCATTCATTCATAAGCCACGTTTTCTGTCCCTTTCTTTTCTGGTGGTATCTGGAATATGTCTTCTGGACCAAGAGGAGTATTCCTGCCTAGGATGAACTTAAGAATAGGGAAAAGTATAACAGAGTGCGAGAAAACTTGGGTTCTAGTCAAATTGCTTTCTACTAAACTCAGTGTCTCCTGTCTGAACTCAAGAAGGGATGGCCAAAAGATTTAATCTGCACTGACAAAAACAATCAATCGGTTATGCTTGTCCGGGGTGCTTTGTGAGGAGAATTCTCAGGGGCAGATAGACTTGCAAGATCAATTAGCGATGTCTACCACATACATTCCTCTAGGTTGTATAGCCCTGGTGTACAAGCTGCCGTCCCGCGGTCACTTGTGGTTGCTGTGAGGCTGAACACTGTGACACGGATGTGTCAAATGCGTTAATGGTTTGGCTACCCAATGCGGACTGAGAGTGGGGTGGAGCTCCCCAATTAAACAAGCGTGGAAGGAGGAGTGGCATCCACTTCCATAATAGCTTGCCTCCGGAAACCCTATGAACTTGGAGAGAGGATGAAAGGCACCCAAGCGTCAAGGACTCTCCTTCATAGGGTCGCTATGAGTCGCCTGCGACTTGACAGCACTTAACAACAACAAAACAATCACATAGGATATCCTTTTTCAAGGATGCCTCTCTTAGCAGCGTGTCCAAAATAGGAGAGACGAAGCTTTGGCATCTTTGCCTCCAAGGAGCACTCTGGATGTACATTTTCCAAAGCATACCTGTTTATTCTTTTGGCATCCCATGGGATACTCAGTGATCTTCTCCAACACCACAACTGAAAACATCAGTTTGTCTTCCGACATCCTTATTGTCTCAGTGAGATGGGTTGACTTGGTGCTTGCAGCAACGAATGTGTTAGAAACGATGAGGACAGCACAGGGTAGGACAGGATTCAGACCCGTTGTTTCAGAGGGTCACTGTGAGTTGTACTCGACTTGATAGCACTTAAGAGCAACAACAACAGTGATAACCACATAGGAATCACCTCAGATTGTGAGGATGGTTCGGGATTGGGTAAAATTCAGATCTGTTGTCCTCAGGGTCGTTATGAATTGAAGTCGACCCCACAGCATCTAATAACAAGCAAAACAACAACAGTATGCCTATGTATTGTTGCCGGATCACTGGTTTAGTAAAGTGGGCTAGTGGTAAGGAGCTGTGCTAGGAACATGAAAACACATGGTTCGAATCCACCAGCCGCCCTGCAGGATAAAGATGGGCAGTCTCCTCCCTTGTGATTTACTGCCTCTGAAAACTCACTGGAGGGTCAGCTATGTGTTTGTTTCCACTCAATGGTACACAACAACAACAATAACAAGGGAGCTGTGGTGGTTTAGTCGTAAGTAGCTGCACTGCCAACCCAAGGGCACGCAATTCAAATCCACCAGCTGCTCTGAGGGAGAGAGATTTTGAGGCAATTTTCTTCTATGAAATTTACATTTTGCAGAAAATCTTCTGGAAGGTCAACTATGAGTCACTTGTGGCTCATTGGCACACCACCACCATACCTACTGGTTTAGTACCTCAACAGATGCTTATCAAGTGCCTATAAATGCCACGTGCTGGGGAATTCACCACAAAGACATGGGCAGCTCTTGCTCTGCTTTCTGACTGACAGCATCCTGAAAGGTCTGAGCTCATCCCTGCTTTTCCAGGGGTCTATCCCCCCCCCTCTTCTTTTTTTCCTTACTTTCACTCTTTTGGACAGTCCACCTTTACCTAGCTATGCCTCTTTCTTATTACCTTAATAAACATTTTTGCTTGTTTTGCTAAAAAAAGAAATAGGCAAAAATCCTTTTTTAAAAAAATTGTTTTTATTATTTTTATGTGTGTACCGTCAAATCGGATCTGACTGGTACAGGAAGAGATTGCCCCTCCTTCTCCAGCAGAGGATCTGGTGGGTTTGAACCACTCTCCTCTGGGCTTGCAGTGCAGCTTCTTGCCACTAGGACACCAGAGTTCATCAAAGATCCTCTCTTCGTGAAACCTACGTTTTAGTGGGGATTTTTAAATAATTTTTATTTATTTATTTATTCTTTTTATGTGTGTACCGTCAAATTGGATCTGACTGGTACAGGAGGCTATTGTGCCTCCTTCTTCAGCAGAGCATCTGGTGGATTTGAACCGCGCACCTCTGGGATTGCAATGCAGTTTCCTACCACTAGGCCACCAGAGCGCACCTGTTTTAGTGGTTTTGAAGACTCTGTTGTCCTAAGACTCCTTGATTCTAAAATAGATGTGTTCTGAGAGTTCACTTTCTGATTCGTTGAGTCTGGCTGTAAGGATCAGTGATTCAATGAATCGACTTCTCTCCATCCCTCTTTTACCATCTCCAGGCACAAAGATTGAGGAGAAGGAAGAGTTGATGTTAGAGATGCTAGAGTACTACAGCAGTTTTGCAAAGCTGGACTCTTGGGACATGTTTAAAGCCACCCCACCCCATAGGAACCAGATTTGTGCTAATCCTTCTAAATCACTTGTGTAACATGCATGATTTTAAATATTTTAAAGAATTTGAGTAAAAATCATCCTGATCATCAATTATCACACTAAATGAAGAAAAAAATTATTATCTGCCTCCTATTAATACAAATAATTTTTAAATTCCTTCTGTGTATTGAACAGCCCTAGTTGTTCACTTCTCTTTCCCCCATCTTTTATTATTATTATTACTATTCATTTTAATGTAAATTTACAGAGATTTTGGATTTCCATTCATTAATTGTTGCACTTTTCTCCCTGCCCACCCCTCCCCTCCAATTCGTTCTTCTCTCTGAAAAGTAAAAGAAAAATTCTTTCATTGTTATACAATCTCTCCCCCCAAGTCCACTCCACTATGCAGCCTTCATTCTGGACTCCTGTCATGACATTAATACCTAATCACATACCCCTTTTAAACTGTTCTGCCCCTCATCTGTTTCAATGCAGTATACATAATTTATCCCATCTTTCTCCGTCTCCCTCCCAAGCCCCTATGTCAGTCCCATTTTACAAGAGTTGTTCACCTCTTTATTAGCCTGCTGAGATCTGCTATCCCCAAAACAACACCACTGCCAAATTCAAATTTGTACGCTCCCAAATATTTTTCAAATGTTTCCAACAAACAGATTTCAGAAGTGCTTAGAATCCTCCTGCATCATGCCTTACAAAACTTAATCCAACATGTGCTAACCCTGGGAAGATAAACCTCTGAAGTTAAGAATCCTGAGGTGGCACTTTGTTCAGAGACTTCAAATCTAGAGATTTCTCAGCTTGCTTCAGGAAGACGTCTTGAAAGTGTCCCTACTTCCCTTCTCCTCTTCCATTCATTCTCTTCACCTTTAAGTTTGAACTAATTCATAGCTGACCCTCCAGCTAGTTTCCAGCTGTCAATCACTTGTGAAGAGGCTGCCCATCCTTCTCCTTCAGAGCTGCTGGTGGATTTGAACCGCCAGAGAAGTGCTGCCTTTGGATTAACAACAGCATAGCTCTCTATAGCCAAGGCCACCAGAGCTCAGAGCTTTGTTTGCAAATTGAGTAAGAGGAGTTTTTGGTTTTCCCGTTAGGACCACAAGGGGGCAGCAGTGCCATGTCCATGCCCACTTTGTTCCTGGGTCCTGTCCAGTTGGTTCTGACCCATAATGGCTCTATGACTCCTTCATTGCTTTTCAGTCAGAACTGACTCATATCTAACCCTCTCTTGTATTTCCGAACCTACAAATCCCACCAAAGGAGATTCCCCATCTCTCTTCAGTGGAGTCACTGGTGGATTTGAACCAGCAGAGAGGCATGGGCTTTGGGTTACCAGCAGAGCTCTCTATGGATTATGCTACCACAGTAAAAGGGCCCCAGTGCCTTTCCAAGGCTGTGAATCTTCACAGAAGCAGACTGCAGCATCTCTCTCCAGCTGATGGGGGCCAAACATTGACCTTTTGGTTGTTCTTGCTGTTATGTGCCATCGAGTCGTTTGGGACTCATAGCGACCCTATGTACAACAGCCCTAAACCCTGCTCTATCCTGTGCCAATCTCATTGCCTCTGACACACCCATCCCGATTACCCCAGTCACTGAATCAATCCACCTCATAGAGGGTCTTTCCCTCCTGCGTTGTCCCTCCACTCTGCCCAGCATGATGTCCCTCTCTAAAGACCTGTCTCTCCTTACAACATGTCCTAAGTATGTCAGACGAAGCCCCAGAATCCTTGCCTCCAAGGAGCAGCCTGGTTTAACCCTCTCTAGGATGAATCTGTTTGTTTTCTTGGCAGTCCATGGTACATTCAATACTGAAAATTTAACCACCAGATCTTCTTGTCCTCACTTTACAGAAGAGTAAGTTGGGGTCCTAGGACACAGGCACTTGGAGATGAGTCTGAGCAAGAGCCCAGCATCCCTGCCAGGCCTCTTGGCATTGCTGCCATTCCGTTGACATTAAACCTGAATGTTGTTGGATGGGAGGGGCACCTCCCCAGAGGTCTGGAGTCTGACCCAAGCAGCACCAGTCTAAACAAGAAGGATCCAGGCACTGACAGCAGGAATACAATTCTTTCCACACCTTAAATGCTGTTTGTAGCTACACTCAACTTCCCTCCTGTTTGTTTTGGAATTTGTGGCAGTTTGGGGATTACAGTGATTATGTTTGTTTGGGGTGAGTGAGGACCCTAACTCCATCTCTTCCTATCTGTGTGGACTGGAGGCCTGGCAAGAATTCATTGCCCCTTTTAAAAAAATTTTTTTATTATTAATTTCAATGAAAATTTACAAAGGCTTTGGATTTCCATTCATGCATTGTTGCACTTTTCTCCCCTCCTAACCCTCCCCCCACCCAGTACACGTCCATCTTGGAAAAGTAAAAGAAAATTTCTTTCATGGTTTTACAATCCTTCCCCCAAGGTCCACTCCATCATGCAGCCTTCGCTCTGGACTCCTGTCATGACAAAAATACCTAATCACATATCCCTTTTAAACAGTTTTCTCCCTCATCTGTTTCAATGCAGTGTACATTATTGAACCCATCTTTCTCAGTCTCCCCCCAACCCTGATGTCAGTCCTGTTTTACAACAGTGGCCCTATGCAATATTTGTCCTGCTTGGACGGCAGACATGGTCTCTTTGGGGTATATTCCCAGTAGTGGAATTGCTGGGTCAGATGGTATCTCTACTTGCAACTTTTTGAGAAAGCGCCATATCACCTTCTACAGTGGCTGCACCATTCTACACTCCCACCAACAGTGAATAAGGGTTCCCGTTTCTCCACAACCTCACCAGCGTTTGTTGCTTGCTGTTTTGTTAAATTTTGCTATTCTGACTGGAGTGAGATGATATCTCATAGTTGTTTTGAGTCCCTTTTCTTTTTTTGGTCTCAGCAAAATTTGACAGAACAGATGACTTTTCCATTCAACAATTCACACAGAATTTGTTTTGTGACATTAGGTACAATTCCTTCAATGTAACAGCACTCTACTCAATTCCTCTTAGTTCACCATTCGTACTCCTCCTTTCTTTCTTGCCCATTGGTGACACTTCTCTCATATAATTTGGACATGTGGAGGAGGGAAGGCCAGGCTTTGGAAACAGACATTGTCCTGGGCAATGTGGAGGATCCGAGAAAGAGAAGACCCTCAACAAGATGGACTGACACAATCTAACGATGGGCTCACGTATATCAGAGCCGATGAGGACTGTGAAGAGCAGAGCATGGTTCCACCTGCTGGGTGTAGGATTGTTAAGAGTCTTAACGATCGAGCTCTGGTGGCCTAGTGGCAAGAAGCTGCACTGCAATCCCAGAGGTGCATGGTTCGAATCCACCAGGTGCTCTGCTGAAGAAGGAGGGACAATCTCCTCCTGTACCAGTCAGATCTGATTTGACGGTACACAAAAGAAAATAATAATAATAATAATAATTTTTTTAAAAAGTCTTAACAATTGACTCGACTGTGCATATTAACAAATATCTGTTGGTTCTACCATATATGTGAATATATTTGCAATATGCACAGATATGCATGTAGAATTATCATCTGATAAACCCACATGTGGTCATAAATGTCACTCCCTTCATCTGCCTGTATCTGTTTACCTTGCTTGTCTACTTATGTATCTAGATGAATGCTGATTAATGACAGTCTACGTACTCACGTCTGCCTCTGAGACCTGTGTCTTATGTGTGTCTCTTTGTGCCTTCCTTTTCTTATTTTTTGCTGTGTAAACTTGCAATTCCTCATGCATTTCTTTCTCCCTTTCTGGCAACATGGCCAAAGTATGTGAGACACAGTTTCAAAATCCTTGCCTTTGACTTTCTTTTGTGGGTTGTGGCGAGCGCTGAGAGATCTCAGGGACACTACGTGAGTACAAAGCGGTGGGGCACTGCCTGCCCACCCACAAGTGTCGGACACCACTGCTTTACGGCAATGTACATCTTCGTCCCCCAACCATATGGTCACCAAGTCTCACTTCTGGGACTTTTTGTCACAGTTGAAGAAGATCAAGTCTTCTGGGGAGATTGTGTACTGTGGGCAGGTGAAGGACTTGAGCGAGAAGAACTTTGACACCTGGCTGCACCACGACTCTCACAGTGGGACCCACAACATGTACCGGCAGTGCCGGGACCTGACCACAGCAAGCACTGTGATCCAGTGACACTTGGCATTGTGCCCAAGCCCACTCCATCCAGATCATGAAGGTGGAAGAGATCGCACCCAGCAAGTGCCATCAGCCTGTTGGCAAGCAGTTCCATGACTCCAAGATCAAATTCTCATTACCCCACCGGGTCTTGCGTCACCAGCACAAGCCACGGTTGATCACCAAGGAGCCCAACACCTTCTTCTAGGCGCAGTTCCTCTTTCCCATTCCAGTCTGCCCAATAAACACCTTGGGCACTGGAGAAGGAAAAAAAAAAAAATCCTTGCCTCTAAGGAGAAGTATCGTTTCACCCTCTCTAAGACTGACCTGTTTGTTCTCCTGGCAGTTCATGCTCTGTTCAGTTTTCTTCTCCAGCACCACAACCCAAAGACTTTGATTCTTCTTCTGTCATCCTTAGTCATTGTCCAGCTCTCAGTTGCACAGTAAGCAATTGAGAAGACCGTGGTCTGGATCAGTTGCACCTTAGTCTCTAAACTGACATCATTGCTCTTTAGCACCCTGGCAAGACTCCTTGACAGCAGATTTTCTCAATGCAACTTGTCTTTTAATTCCCTGACTTAGTGCCAAGGGTAATGATTGTGGATCCAGGTAAGATGAAATTATTGCCACCTCAATCTTTCCTCCATCATGGTACTGCCTCTTGGCCTGGTTGTGAGGATCTTTGCTTTCTTGATGTTGATATGCAATCCATATTGAAGGCTGCAGTCTCTGACTTTCTGTAGCAAATGCTTCAAATCCTCCTCAGTTTCAGTGATCAGGGTTGTGTCGTCTGCGTAATGCAGAATCCTGATGTCATATTCTACTTCGTAAAGAGGAGAAAAGATACATCCCTGACACATTCCTTTCTTGGTTTTGATCCATACAGTGTTCCCTTGCTCTGTTCAGACAGCTTCTTGGTCTAGGTATCAGTTTCACATGAACATAATTAAGCATTCTGGGATTCCCATTCTTCTCAATGTCAGCCACCATTTGTTCTAGTCCACACAGTCAAATGTCTGTGCATTGTCTATAAAACACAACTAGACATCCTTCTGGTACTCTCTGCTTTCAGCTAAGATCCATCTGATGTTAGCAATGATATCTCTAGTGCCATGGCTTCTTCTAAACCCAGCTTGTATTTTGGGCAGTGCTCTGTCAATCTGTTGATAAGCCCCAACAAAATTTTGCTTGCATATGATATTAATACTATTGTTCCACATTTTCCACAGTCTGTTGGATCACCTTTTTGGGGAATGGAAATAAATATGGATCTCTTTCAGTTGGCCTTGTTTAACCATCTTTGCCTCTCTTTAACTTTTTCTTGGGAAAGCAGAGGGTCAAAAAACAAGATGAAGATCTTTAACAAGACAAATTAACACAGCAACTGCTACAAAGGGCTTGAACATAATAGCAATGGTGGGGACAGTGCAGGATGGGGAAGGTCTCTATCTGTTATACACATAGGTCTCTATCTATTGTATACTGGGTCACTATGGGTGAGAGTAGTCTTGGCAGCAGCTAACAACACCAGCACTTCCATTTGATTCCTTTTTATAGTTTCTGCTTCTTCCTTAATTTGTTTTTCTTTAAATCTTTGAGCAAATTGAAGCTATTTTGAACTGTTTCTCGAATTCTTTGTCATTTCTAGTTGTATTTTGGGTCACATTTATCTGTTGTTTCTTCACACGTTTGCAGATTTTGGCTTCTGCATATTATAAATGCTACACTGTGGGTTTCTTTTTTTTGAATTTTTTATTATTTTTGTGTGAGTGTAACGTCAAATCAGATCTGACTGGTACAGGAGGAGATTGTCCCTCCTTCCTCGGCAGAGCATCTGGTGGATTTGAACCGTGTGCCTCTGGGATTGTAGTTGCAGCTCCTTACCACTAGGCCACCAGAGCTCCCCTCACTGTGGGTTTCTTCTTAAAAAAATTAAGAATGCTGAGTTTTTGTCTTTGCAGGTCGTTAATGTTCTCTTTCATTAACTTGATCCTTGGAGGCTTATTTTTTCTTTTTTTTTAAGTGAGATTTTAATGAAAATTTATAGAAAACTTGGATTTCCATTCATTCATTGTTGCACATTTCCCTCCCTACATGCCCTCCCCCAGTTCACTTTTTTTCTTTGGAAAAAAATCCTTTCATTATATACAGCCCCCAATCCCACCCTGGACCACTTTACTATGCAGCTCTTATTCTGGACTCCTGTCATGACAATAATAACTAATCGTATACTCCTTTTATATAGTTCTCTCCCTCCTCTGTTTCAATGCTGTGTGCATTATTTATCTCCTCTTTTCTTGGTTTCCTCCCTACCCCCCATGTCAGTCCTATCTCATAACAGTGGTATTATGCAGTATTTGTCTTTTTGTGACTGAGATATTTCAATCAGCATAATGTCCTCCAGGGTCACCCATTTTGTATAATATTTCATAAGTTCTTTGTTTTTCAGTGCTGCATAATATTCCACTATTTGAATATACCACAGCTTCTCTATCCATTTGTTTGTTGATGGGCACTTGGGTTGTTTCCAACTCCTTGTTATTGTGAACAAAGCAACAATAAAGATGGGTGTACATATATCTACTTGAGTTGCAGTTCTGGTTTCTTTAGGGTCTATTCCCAGTAGTGGAATTTTGGGGTATTTCTATTTCCAACTTTTGGAGAAAACTTGGAGGCTTATTCTTAAAGCTTGTCAGGGTGTGTCTGGTGGACTCTTTAGTTTGACTGTGGATGCATCTTCTGAATGCTCTTGTGAGTTCAATGGAGACTTTCCTCAGGCCGATTAGATTTCAAATGATTTCAAATGTTTCGTACCCTTGCATAAGCTCAGGGAATTGGTTTATATTCTACCAGAAATGGTTCTGTTACCAGTATTTGTTCTTTGCATAGCCAGATTGTTTACTAAATGGGCATACCTTAGTATTCAGCTAAAGACTCAAGGACTCTCCTGTGCATATTTCTAGAGCTTCTTTTTTTTTCATTTAAAATTGTGATTCAAGTGAAACTTTACAAATCAAATTGGTTTTCCATTAACCATTCAAGGACATTTTGTTTCACAACAGCAATTATAATACTTATAGTGTAGTTACACTCTTCCTGATCCCTCCCTGTAATTCTCATTTCCACTAATCCTTCTGTCCCACTCCTTCCTGCCATCTGGGCTTTGTTCTCGGGGCAAAGTTCTTTCTTGAAGTTCTTTTGATCTTTTGATCCAACTTTTTGAGAAAGCGCCATACTGCCTTCCAGAGTGGTTGCACTATTTTACACTCCCACCAACAGTGAATAAGGGTTTCTCCCCAACCTCGCCAGCATTTTTTGTTTACTGTTCTGTTAAATTTTGCTATTTTTACTGGGGTGAGAGGATATCTCATCGATGTTTTGATTTGCATCTCTCTTAGAGCTAGGGATTTTGAACATTCATGTGGTTTGTTCGCCATCTGAATGTCTTTGGTGAAATGTCTGTTCAAATCCTGTGCCCATTTTTCAATCTGATAGTTTACCTTTATCTTGTTGTGGTGCCTTGAAGTCTTCTTAAAACAACAATTTGGCTTAGAGAAGAGTACTAAAAAAAATTTTTTTTAAAAAAAAAAAGAGTACTGAGTATCCCACGGGCTGTTAAAAGAACCAACAGATATGTCTTGGAGAAAGTGTAGCTAAAATACTCCTGAAGGGAAGGGTGAAAAAGCTTTGATCCCTGGGCGGCTCTGGGCGGTGCGCACGCACCAGGGCGACAGAGCCACAGGCCGCGCCAGGCGCACGCTCTCCCCGCGCCGCTCGCTGGCTCTTTACTCCGCGTGTCCAGGCTGTTCTGGGGCGGCGGAGAGCGCAGCTGCCCAGGCCCTGCAGACGCCGGACTGGAGGGTCCCCGAGGACGCAGGTCCCCAGCTCTGGAGTTATGAGGTCCCATCACTATTGTCCGGCAGTGGAATCTATGGACTAAGCCATCCAGACTGGCTTGACAAAGCTCCATAGCTACATCGAAGACAAAAACGGGAAAGAGGAGGAGCGGGGAGGGGTTTGTGCGTGGAGAAGGGTGCAACAATGAATGAATGGAGTTCCAAAATCTCTGTAGATGTTCATTGAAATGAAAAATAAACAAACTAAATTGGGAAAAAAAGGGGAAAGAGATGAAAATAAAGATGACTGCTCCTGTGACAAACTATGTGCAGCCAGGCCCTGATGGTGTAGTAGCAGGAAGCTGCGCTGCAATCCCAAAGGCACGTGATTCGAGGCCACCAGCCGCTCCGTGGGAGAAGGATGAGCAATCTCCTCTCTTGTGATTAACTGCCTCTGAAAACCCATCGAAGGGTCAGCTATGGGTAGGTTCCGACTCCACGGTACACAACACATTTCCCTCCAAACTGTAGTGTGATCCGCCCAAGCCCGTGAGTCAGATTTCTTCATTGAAGACGGAGCTGAGATGACTCTGTTTGTTCGGTCTTTCGATGGTTTCTCTAGTGTCCAAAAGAATGAAGAACAGCTTTTGACATTAGCAAATCTTCTGAGGAAAGAAGGAAAGGTTTTTGATTAATAAGTTTACTATACTGCAGGCTACAATAGTCCTTTTAAATTGCTTAATAGAAATAAATTAAGTGTTGTGGTTGATTTAGAAAAACAAACCCTCCAAAGAAAATGAATGAGAGATTGCAGAAGGTTCTGTTGCCAGGTGCAAAAGTTCTGTTTAATAATGGCACCAATGATATTTGTAAGTAAAGTATTATGTCTTCCACCTGAGAATACTATGAATTGGGCTTAAGTCCAATGTGGCTTTTTTTAAAAAAAATTTTTTTATTATTTTTGTGTGCGTGTACCATCAAATCAGATCTGACTGGTACAGGAGGAGATTGTCCCTCCTTCCCGGCAGAGCATCTGGTGGATTCGAACCGTGTGCCTCTGGGATTGTAGTTGCAGCTCTTTGCCACTAGGCCACCAGAGCTCCCCTAATGTGGCTTTTTAAAGCCTGGAGCTTCATTTAGATACACAGATAGACTACAGGGGACAATGTACTGTAAATATGTGATGGGTCATCTTTATTTTTATGAAGATGCACAGAAACATTACATTGCTCCCCCCTTTTTAACTTTATCACTATTGTGTCAGTTTTTCTCTATTGGGTTTTTTATCAGTTGGATGTTGATTGGCCCCTCCAGATCCTGTTAATAAAAATTCTGAAGATAAAAACGAAGAAAAAGCTTTGTCTCAGATACTTTGGGCATGTTTCTAGGAAAGGGACATCATGCTTGGAAAGGTGGAAGGTCAGTGAAAGAGAGCAAGACCCTCAACAAGATGGATTAACACAGTGACTGCAGCAATGTGCTCAAGATGATGATGGCACATGACAGGACAGGGTGTAGATTTATTCTTCATAGGTCGCTGTGAGTTGTACTTGACTCGAAGGCACCTAATAATGAACAACAAGAGTAGACTCCTTGGCACCTTCCAAGAACAGTCAAGAATTTAGTTTAGCTAG
The DNA here is from genome assembly GCF_000299155.1 of Elephantulus edwardii. Lineage (NCBI taxonomy): Eukaryota > Metazoa > Chordata > Mammalia > Macroscelidea > Macroscelididae > Elephantulus > Elephantulus edwardii. Next base: position 2,286,477 of record NW_006400065.1, on the reverse strand, counting down.
ATAGGAAAGTCTGCTGATAGGGACCTCTCCAAAGTACTGAAGAGCAATGGTGTCACTCTGGAGACTAAGGTACACCTAATATGGGCCATGGTCTTTGCACTCACTTGCTATGCTTCAGAGAGCTGGACAATGACTAAGGATGACAGAATGAGAATTGATTGATGCCTTTGAGCTGTGGTGTTGGAGAAGAGTATTGACTATACCATGGACTGCCAAGAAAATGAACAGGTTCATCCGGGAGAGGGTTAAACCAGGCTGCTCCTCAGAGGCAAAGATTCTGAAGCTTCGTCTGACATACTTTGGACATGTTGTAAGGAGGGACCAGTCCTTGGAGAGGGACATCATGCTTGAGTGGGTAGAAGGACAGCTCAGGAGGGGAAGACCCTCTATGAGGTGGATTGACTCAGTGACTGGGGTAATCGTGGTGGGTGTGTCAGAGACAGTGAAACTGGCACAGGATAGAGCAGGGTTTAGGGCTGTTGTACATAGTGTTGCTATGAGTCGCAGACGATTCAATGACACATAACAACAACAACAGTAAAGAATCACTGCTGTTGTTGTTGTGTGCTCTCAAGTCAGAATGACCCACAGCTGACCTTCCAGAGGCAGTAAATCTCATGGGAGGAGATTGCCCATTCTTCTTCCACAGAGCTCCTGGTGGATTCCAACCTCACGCCTTTGGGACTGAAGTGCAGCTTCTTACCACTAGGCCACCAGAGCGCCCTAGAATCAATGGCCTGAACTATATCAGAGATGATGAGGAGAGCACAGGATAAGACAAGGTTCAGATCCATTATTTTATAAGATTCTATGAGTCATAGTCAATTTGATCACACTTAATAACAGTAAAGAATCCCATTCAGCTGGTAAACTATTTAACTTAGCTCATCAAGACTCTGGTGGTGTGGCCTCTGGGGAGTCGTGCTACTGACCCAAAGGTGGCTCCTCTCTGCTGGTTCGAACTCACCAGTGGATCCATGGGAGATAGACAATAGCTTCCCATGTGCTTTACAGCCTCCTGAAAATCATTTGGAGGTTGAGCTATGAGTCAGTTCTGATTCAATGATAATAAGTTGTTGCTGAGTAAAGAATGGGCTCTGGTGGAGTCCACAGGGAGTTGTGGCTTGAACTCACCAGCCACTATGAAGGAGAAAGATGGATAATATCCTCCCATTTGACTGAAAACCTTGGGAACTATATGGAAGGAGGATCGGCTGTGAGTTAGAAGAGATTCCATGGGAATGAAAGAGTAGAGACTGTCTGCCTGGGCATCACCCTCTTTCAAGCTTTATTATATGGAGTCATGTCAACAACAGCAACTTGAAAGATCAGATAGGAAATCAGAGGGTGGTGAGCTTGTGTTAGCAGGGAAGGACGACTTGGAAAAGGAGGATGAGAATGATTGTACAACCTGGAGGACATGTTCAGTGTCACCAAACTGTACATGGAGAAGTTACTAATAGTTACATTTCTTTGTGTATGTTTTCAACAGCAACAATAACAAGAATAATAATGAATGCCTAAGGAGTTAACAGGAAGCTCTGGCAGCCTACTGGCTAAGAAACTGTGCTGCCAACTCAAAGACAGGTGGTTCGAATCCACCAGCTGCTCTGCAGGAGAAAGATGGGTATGCTCCTCCTGTGTGATTTACAGCCTCTGAAAACCCACTGGAATGTGAGCTATGTGTTGGTTTCAACTTCAGTGGCAGTGAGTTTAAAGGTCTGTTCCCCTTCGCAGTTCACGTCCCAATCTCATTGCAATGGTCGGGGGTAGGTCGTTCCAGATTACCTAAATTGAGAGGGTTTTGTTTGGACAAGTAGGACTGGATGTTAGTAGTTGGAATGTGACTTCTCTCAGCACGTTCTACTTTTAAAGTGTAAATCTGAGGACTATGGCAACAAGTACTTATTCCTCTTCCTTTCCTTTGTCCACCTGGAAAGCTAAACCTGGGACATTCTGTCTTCCCTTGAGGGTACCTCTCCTTGGCAGAACCCAGTTAGTTTTCACCTTACTGCACTCTTTCTTAAAAAGAATATTCAGCTGGGAGAACTGACTTTTGTTTCTAGGAGTGGGAACGGGGTTCTCATGAGCAGAGAAAGCCATGATGCTAAAGTTTTGAGCACCAATACTGTCAAGTATCAGGGAGCTAAAACAGTGCTGGGAATCTAAGGTTCTGGGAATCTGAGATTCCAGGATTTGGAATTGTGAACTCTGCAGTTCTAAGAACTTTGAACTTGGGCATAAGCTGTGGGCCGCCAAGAATAAACAAGTCTATCTTGGAGGAAATGCACCCCGAGTGCTCCTTAGAGGCAAGGATGGTGAAATTTTGTCTCACACACTTTGGACATGTGGTCAAAAGGGGACAGTCCTTGGGAAAAAAACCATCATGCTGGGGAGGTTAACGAGAGGAAGGCCCTTAACAAGATGAATTGACCCAGTGGCTGTGACAATGGACTGGAACATGTCAGAGATGGTGAGGACGGTGCAGAATAGGGCAAGGTCAGATCTGTTGGTCAAAGGATCCCTGTGAGTCAGAGTCCACTTGATGGCACCTAACAGCAATAGCAACAACAGGAAGCTCTGTTGGCTTAGTGGTAAAAAGCTGCACTGCAATCCCAAAGGCATACAGTTCAAATCCAGCTGCTCCACTAGAGAAGGGTGGGCACCCTCCCTTTAAATTAACAGCCTCTGAAAACCTGCCGGAGGGTCAGCTATGGGTCGGTTCCAACTCAACAGTACATAGGAACAGTAGCAGCAGTTCTAAGATTTGACTCTTTGTTATTCCATAAATCCTGAGATTATGAGTCAAGGTTTCTAGTAAACCTCTTACCAACATGCATGGGTATGAGTTGTCATATGATGCTATTTGCTCTCAACCTAGCTGAAGACACAAAGGAAAGGAATGCTGCCTACTCTGGCACCACCCCGTGATCCCAACTTCTCCCACATTTCCTGAAAAGCCTCTCTCTCCCCACCCATCTCAGTAAGGGATCTGATTCCTATTCTCCCATGCAACTCTGAACAGGACACAGCAGCCTTCCTTGGTGAGAGGCACAGACATCCAAGGTGAGTTGTGAGTGAACAACAGGGTCGTGAAGCCAGGCCAAGTGCCCACAACAGAGCTGTTGAGATTGTGTGATAGCATACTAAGTTGTTGTGTTATTTAGAAAGGCTTTTACAATCTGCTTTAAGGGCTATAGGTTAAGTCTAGGCATTCCTGCAGAGATCTGGGTTTAAGTATTTGTGTTCTGCTCGACTTCAGATACTTTCTGAACCTTGGCTGCACCACCTATAAAATGGGTATGAACGCTGTTTGTTCTGCATTGCATAGCATATCTATCTATAGCTTTGTGAACTTTGTGGCACGCGTATGTAAAGTTTTTAGAATTGAGGCAACAGAACACTTGCTTAATAAATAAAAGCGGCTATTATTATTCACAACGTATTATGCACAACATAGTTGTAAGGTTTTCCTTCTCCCACCTACTCTCTGAAGGATCTACCTCTTGCACGTAAACAGAACTCATAGGATTTCTTCTTTTCTCTGGTCCACCAACCACTTTCCTTTTCCCTCAGCCCTCTCCCCTTTCCACTTCATCTGGGGCTCTCAGTCCCTCCCTCTAGCTCCCACTTCTCCCCATCTGAACCCCCTGCGCTGCCCAGGCACTGGGCTTGCTCAGCGGGGTTGGAAGCTCATGGTGTAGGTGCGTGGGATGGTGGCAAAGCCCACATGTTTTGGGGACACATCGATGTCCTTGGGAGACTGCGGGGACTTGAAGGAGAAGTTCTGCAGGATGGTGGTAAGGAAGAGGAAGAGCTCCATTCTGGCCAAGCCTTCGCCAAAACAGTACCGCTTGCCTGGGGAGAGAACCGGAAGTGAGGTGAGAGCCGGAAGTGAGATGAGAGAACCGGAAGTTATGTGAGAGAACCGGAAGTCAGGTGATAGTCATGGCCCTTCATCCCACCGCTACCTCCCAGAGAGGAGGACGTGTTATTATCATCTAAGACACTTTCTGGGAAAGCTCTAGTCCTTTCTGCGACTCACTTTTCCATAAGGATGAGCTAGGAGTGACCCCTGCCAGGGTACAGAAGGAGGCACTTTAGATGCCCCTTCCTTCCAAATATGGCGCTACTCGGTCTCCTTTTTAGGAATCTGGACTCTTTGTTGTGTGAGCTTAGAAAGACGTCTCACTCTAGGCCTTGCTTTCTCCCATGTCCAGAAATAGTGTCATCAACCCTTCCTTTTTTTGACTGGCTGCAGATGCTTTGTGCTTGATCTTAATAGAGGTTGCAAGTGGCTGGCTCAAGGGTAGCGTCTCTGAGGGTCTTCAGGCTAGAGAGCAATAACTAGGCTACATTTCAGAAAGTGACTGGGGTGAGGGAAGCCCTGGTGGCATGGATGGTGATGTGACAGCTGACAGGGGTCTCTTACCGATGGAGAAGGGCACAAAGGCATCGCTCTTCTTGAATTGCCCTTTCTCATCCAGGAAGTGCTGGGGGTGGAAATCGTTGGGATGGGAGTAGAACTTGGTGTCTCTTAGCACAGAACCCAGCACGGGGAATACTTCAGTGCCCTGGTGGGGAGGAGGAAAGGAGATTTTGTAAAATGAGATGAGAGAGAGGTGGTTTGATCAGGAGGTAAGTCTGGGATTTGGAAGGAGAGGGGGTGAGGAAAAATGAGGGCTGGGACCAGAGGTACTACTCAGAGGTCTGAGAGATATGAGGGTTTTGTCTACTGAGACAGGATGCTTGGTGGTTTAGCTTTGCTGAGACAAAGTCTGAAGATGTAGGTTCTAGCTCCTGAGGCTCTGGAGAAATAAGCCCATGCGTTCATGTTCCCTCAGCTAGAAAACTTGGATAACAGAGAGTTCATGCCTCTTGAAAATGGAAAATTGGGGAGCCATGAGGTGTCTTCTAAGAGGATCGGGAGAATGGGTTCATATCTCCTGAGGCATGAAGTGTGAGAATACCTTGAGTTCATGACTCCCAGGGCAAGAAATTCGGGGTTACAGGTATTAGAGTTCTTGAGTGGGAAGGCTGAAGGTGGTTGGGAAAGTCTTTGAATGACAGAATGGAACACATATTGTAAAGAATCCAAAGGTGCAAGGGTCACAGGTTTGGGGGAGTGTCTGTGGGCCAAGTGGGGGCAGCACCTTAGGGATGAGGAAGTCCCGGAATTTGGTGTCCTTGGTGACCCTGCGGGACAAGCCCATGGGGATCATGTCTCCAAATCTTTGTATCTCGTGGATCACTGCCTCCATGTAGGGCATCTTGGCCCGGTCCTCAAACTTGGGCTGACGGTTCTTGCCAATCACCCGGTCAATCTCTTCATGCAGCTTGGCTGGTGGAGAAGGGAAGGTGCATTTAGATCAAGGGCTCAGGATAGAGATGATGAGGAAAACATTTGACATTGATACAACACAGACACTGCTGCTGTGATTACTCGCTGTGCTGTTAATTTCAGCATGTGGCAACCCCGTGTGTACAGAGCAGAACTGCCCCACAGGATTTTCAAGGCTTGGCCTTTTGGAAGTAGCTCACCACACACATCTTCCAAGTTCAAACCACCATCCATTTAGCTAATAGTTAAATGCTTAACTTTTTGTGCCACCCAGGTTACCTCTAACATAGAGATCAGAACCCAAACTCATTGTCATTTAATTGAAACCAACTCAGCTAACTCTTTAGTGGATTTTCGGCAGCTGTAAATTGCACAAGAGGCGAATGCCCATCTTTCTCCAGCAGAATAGCTGGTGGATTTGAACTGCCTATCCTTTGAGTTTGGGAGCTCTGGTGGCCTAGTGGTGAAGTTGTGCTGCAATCCCAAAGGCATGTGGTTCAGATCCACCCACTGCTACATGGGAGAAGTCTAAAAAATCTCCTCCATGCAATAACCGCCTCTGAAAACCCACTGGAGGGTCAGCTATGGGTCGTTCTGACTCAATGGCACACAACAACAACAACAACCCTGTGGGTTGGCAGCACAAGTTCTTACCCACTAAACCATCCATTCAGAGTGGAACTGTTGAGTCCAGTGAATACACATTGCTGGAGGAGATAGAGGACAGTGGGGTTCCTCGTGGACTGAGCAGAGGACCTGGCATCCCAGCCATTTTCAAAATGTTGACAGTGGGTGAAACTTGACTGGTCCCTGCCAGCAAAGTATCAGCTTTTCTTTGATTAGCAGGGGGTGTCTGAGGACCCGAGAGTCTGGGAATGTCTGAGTCAGAGACACCACTCCCTCCAGCCTCACCCTCCACTTCTGGATGCCTCATGAGCAGCAGGAAGCCGTAACGCAAGGTGGTGCTGACGGTCTCAGTGCCCGCAAAGAAGAGGTTCAGCGTGGTCAGCACCAGGTTCTTCATGTAGAACTCCGTGTTGGGGTTCTTCTTCTCCTGTGGAGAGAGGGGACTTCAGGCCAAGCCCACTCACCACCCCCGCAGGACCCTGTGAGGGCTTTCCCTATGCACCTGCCTCTCTCTTCGATGCCCTAAGTCAGCTTTTCTTTAGACACAAGGAGGAACAGGGACCCCCAGACCCGGCAGCTCCCTCTAGTCCCTAAGATCTCTCAGCTTGGCCCCTGTATTTTATTACCTGGCTCCTTGCCCACTCATTAATTATCACTATTCATGGGGATATATAGGTAAGAATAGTTAGAGAAGGTGAGAAAGGGAGAGAGTAAGAAGGAGGGACAAATATTCAGAGAATGAATTCAGAGTTCTCCACACATGGTTTTAGGGACAGCATCCTGCAGCTGATCTTGACACTTCGTGTGAAGGACTCTCCTCCTTTGATCCATTTACCCTGAACTGTAGACTCCACAAAGCACCATCTCCTTCCTTACACAGATGGGCAACTGTCAACTAGATGGGGATGGGGACACTCCACAGTCAAACAGTAAACTAGGCCACCTGGCCACACAGGTGTGCCTGCTAACCGGGATGCAGAAGGTAAGAGAGTATGTGGCAGCTAGGAGCACCAGCTGCAGGGGCGGGAGACGGGGGCTTGAGCTAGACACTGCCATTTCCTGTGTGAGCTCAGGCAGGTCACTAGGCTCTTTGCTCCCCAGTTTCTTTATTTGTAAAATCAGAGTCACATGACGATGGCCTTCAAGGAGTCCCACAGTACAAGAAACCACACACACACACACACACACACATACACACACACATACACACACACACTAGTTGCCACTGAGTCATTTCCAACTCACTGCAATCATAGAAACTGCCCACCATAGGGGCTTTCATGGTTGTGACCTTTCAGAAGTAGATCACTAGGTCTTTCTTCCAAGGGGCCTCTGGATAGATTTGAACCATTGATTTTTTTGGTTAGTAGCCCAGTATGTAACCATTGATACCAGCCAGCAAACACGGTAGTACAACAGAAATGCATGATGATGATTCACATGCAAAGACCCTGTCATGGGTGAGGGTGCAGCCGATGGGATGGTGACAGTTAATTATAATCAAGTTACTATGATAAGGGGCTAAATCGGAATGGGCCCAGCCTGATTTCCTGCTGCCTAGCTTTGGAAAACAACACCATCATTACTTGCATGGGCTGCCAGCCACACGCACCTCTCGCATGCGGATGAGGAAGGAGTCAATGAAGTCCCGTGGGGAGTTGGGGTCCAGTGTGCGCTGGTTCTGCTCCACCTTCTTAACTATGAAGTCCTCGAGTCCCTGCAGCTCCTTGAAGGCCTGTTGCTGTGGCCCTGGGAGATGTTTCATCACTGGGGCAAACATCTCATAGAGCTGGAGGCAGGGAGGATAAGACAGACGACAGGAGAGAAAGGACAGAAGTCAGTGGGTGGGATCTGATGGGTCAGGAGTTCCAGGCATGTGCCCAGGTAACTTGATGGAAGCACAGATCTAAGTTATCAGGTGGGCTCAGGGTGTGAGCACCTGTTGAAACATGTACATGAGATGAACTGGGGCCCAGATCCAGCTATTTAGATGTTCAGGTGAGGATAGGTTAAGAGGTCAACAGTCCAGGTGTTTAGACACTCAGATGGGCCTAGTTTGAGGACACTTGTCTGTATTTATATTTAAGCTTTTAAGATTGGGAGCTTCTGTGCAACAGCTGTTCAGGTATTAAATCAGGGCTGGTTTGGGGGGGCAACTATTCAGGTGTTCAGCTCTTTTTAAGTGGGCTGTATAGGGTGTACCAGTGGGGAGTGGTTTAGGGCACAACCTTCCTTGGAAAGGAGTTTGGGGCTCATGGGGTGGGGGAGGAGGTAGTGTAGGGGCATGATTAAGACAGGCTCCTCTGAGCCAGGGTACCTGTCCGGTGGAAGTAGCTGTGAACTGGAAGCTTCCCAGCATCATACGCAGGAGTGACAGGAACTCTTTGTCCTCATAGTCAAAGCGGTCCCCAAAGACGATGGAGCTGATGACATTGGACACAGTGCGGCTCAGGAAGTAGGTGGGGTCGATGAAGGCTCCTGGAAGAGGCACAGGGACAAGGCAAGACGGAGGTTGGGGAGAGTGAGTGTCAGTTTAAGACAGTGGCGTGATCAGATCCTGGACCTGAGAACCTTTCCCAGCCTGGAGCCCTGCTGGGAGGTCCCTCCGGCAGAGTATTCCTTTCCTCGTCGCCTTCCCCTCCACCCCCGGGGTCTCCGCTCACCGCGTGTGTTCCGGAAGGTCTCGATGAGAAAGCCCGCCTCCTCCTGGATGCGCTCCTCGATGCCTCGCTTGCCCACGCCGAAGTCCCGCAGGGTGGTGATGGAGAAGCGCCGCAGCTGCTTGGCGCGCTCGCCGTTGCTGAACGCCACGCCTGGGGAGGGAGGTGCAGAGCGGTGCAGAGGTCAGAGAGGGGAGGGGTGCGCCAGAGACCAGCCTGGGGGCTTCGGGGAGGGAAGAGGGTGGAGGGGAGAGGGCCAGAGACCCAGGTGGGAAGGATTCAGTGCCATAAAAGAGCTGGGTGGAGCGTGAGCAGGAGCGCGCGCAGCTCATCAGAGATTCGAGAAAGCACCGAAAGAGGAAGAGAGCCAAATGGAAGAAGAGATAGAGATAGAGACAGGTAATACAGAGCAGCAGAGAGAAACAGTTTCGTGTGTGAAGAGCGAGAGATCTCGAGGAGGAAAGGGAGAAATACATCGAGAGCTGAGAGACTGAGAGGAATAGCGAGAGAGTTTTGAAACTGAGCTGGAGAGGACAGATGGGGGAGAAAGGAAAATAGAGCCGAGGTCTGGAAATTGTTACCAGGACACCAAGCCGCAGGGTTTATGAGGTAGAAAGTGTAAGATCATAAGACAGGAGGGATAGTCAACCACAGAGAAGCGTTGTCATTGTTGTGCCCTTGGGTGTCCTTGGGTCAGAACTGACTTGTGGCTCAGCCTCCAGAGCGTTTTCAGAGGCTGTAAATCTCAAGGGCAAAGGGTCCCTAGAAGCAACTGGCAGGATTTAAACCACCTGTCTTTATCATTTATCCTCTAGGTCGTTGTTGTTGTTGTTGTTGTTGTGTACTGGGAGTCAAAACCGACCCATAACTGACCCTCTAGCAGGTTTTCAGAGGCAGTTAATCGATTGCAAGGGAGGAGATTGCACATCTTGTTCCCACCGAGCCGCAGGTGGATTCGAACCGAGGGCCTTCATGATTGCAGAGTAGCTTCTTGCCACTAGGCCACCAGAGCTCCCTTGCCACTAGGCCATTAAAGCTCCCCAAATGCTTTCAGAAAATGAGAGAAATAGATTTACAGAAGTCCAGGGCCCCAAACAAATGCCAAGAAAATCTGTTGGGAGCAGTTTTTTTTTTACTGATCTATAACAGTCTTGGCACCAGCAGCCAGGAAATTACAAGGCGCATTGCCATGGGAAAGTCTGCTGTTAGGGACCTCTATAAAGTGCTGAAGAGCAATGGTATCTCTTTGGAGACTAAGGTGCGTCTGATACAGGCCATGGTTTTTGCAATCACTTGTTATGCATCAGAGAGTTGGACAATGACCAAGGAGGATAGAAGAAGAATTGATGCCTTTGAGCCGTGGTGCTGGAGAAGAGTATTGAGAATACCATGGACTTCTAGGAAAGCAAACAGATTTGTCCTGGAAAGGGTTAAACCGGGTGGCTCCTTGGAGGCAAGGATTCTGAGGCTCTGTCTAACATACTTTGGACATGTTGTGAGGAGAGACCGGTCCTTGGAGAAGGACATCATGCTTGGGAGGGTGGAGGGACAGCGCAGGAGAGGAAGGCCCTCTATGAGGTGGATCGATTCAGTGACTGGGATAATCAGGATGGGAGTGTCAGAGACAGTGCGATTGGCACAGGACAGAGCGGAGTTTAGGGCTGTTGTACATAGGGTCGCTATGAGTCGCAGGCGACTGGACGTCACATAACAACAACAACAACATAGGGAACCATTATTTACTAATGTGTGGTGATACACAGGATATAGTAAATAAGCACAAACAAGCCCTTGCCTACCGGCTTGCGGGGTATGCACCCCTATCAGTGACTGTAAATTTGAAAAGACACTTTGATTCTGTGAGAAGTTGCTGGGGCTCTGGGAGAGAGACCGATCTCTACCCTCCCAAGTAGCAGAATCTTTGATGTGAAAGGAGGGGAAATAGTGACATTGTTCCCTTCAGATTAGTAAAAACAAGAAAGTTTGCTTCTTGGATAATCTCCTGTGCAATTTTCTGTCTCTGAAAACCTTCTGGAGGGTCAGCTATAGGTTGGTCTGACTTGATGGCACACAACAGCATTGTATAATTGCACACTAGAAAGACGAGCCAACTTATGAGAATTGGAGAGATAAAGACAGAGAAATGGAGCCACAAGAAGTCTGAAACGGGTTAGAGACAGACCAGGAAGCGTTTACAGTGAGGAGGGCTGGGAAGGAGGGGACCTGACAGAAGAGTCTGCTGCAGACTGGAGTGGACAAGTGAGTCACGGGGAGAAGGCTAGGGACACTGAGGTCGTCCAGCCAGCCTGACCACAGTCCCCCACTCGGGACCCCTCACCATAGCCTTTGAAGAGCCAGTCGAAGGTGGCTTGTTCGCCTCGCCCACTGAATTCTTCAGCCTGGTCCACCAGAGCCTCTTTTACAGCATCATATCCGCACAGCACCACGATCCGCCGGGTCCCCAGGTGGATGGTGAACACAGGACCATAGTGCTCTCTGAGCTGAGGGGAATGGGTGGCATGGGTTAGAGGGAGTGTACCCAGGGTCCATTGCCCTCAAGTTCTGGTAAATCAAGTGGCTAACTGTCCCAAGGTTTGGTCTGTCTTACATGGGCTCCTGCTGCTGAACCTTTAAAACTCTGCTGCTTTAGGATTTGGGTTTAATCTGGTCAGTCCTCTGCCTCAGTCTTCCCCCATCCCCAGCCCCATCCCACCTGTCACCCTGCCTCCTGATACCTTCATGAGGGAATTGTACATCTGCTCTGTGTTCAGCTGTAGGTAGTTCCCGATGAAGGGCAGTGGAGTGGGCCCCGGGGGGAGCTTCCCCCACGTCTTCCTTTGTCGCCAGACAGACATCAGGATCATTACAGACAGGCAGGCTAGCAGAGCCACCAGCAGCAGCCCTGAGGCCAGCATGGTTGCAGTTTGAGGAACGATCCCGGGGACACTGATGCCTTGGGCTGGTTTGCCTTTATATTAGGAGCGAAAGGAGGACTTTGGTCCTGCTTATGTAATTGTCTCATGTCACCTCCCAACCACACTCCACACCACCAGGCACCTCTCCTAGCTTGGCACACAGACAGCAAGGGGTGGAGGTGGGGGGAGACTTCCAGACGGATTAATGGTAAGTGAGTCCCATCTCAGGTGAGGGGAGCAAGTTCTGGAGTATCTGGACAGGAGAGCCTCTTAGGTTTGGATTTGGAGGGCTTGGGGAAGATTTGGAGGATCTCAGAAGAAGAAGGATTTGAGGAGAAAGGCTGTTTAAGTCTTTAAAGGTTTAATTTTATGTGTATGAGAGAAAAAAGAGGGAGAATGGATGTAGGTTGAAGGTTCTCTGGAGGGGAGATTGTAGGGATCTGAATTTAAGGGTCTTGGTATGAGAAAGGACCTGAGGTTTGTGGTCTCTGAGAGCCCACTGATATGTTGGAGGGAGCCATTGACTCCTTTTCTCCTGTGTTTGCTGTTGCCTCTTTATGCTTGTCATTCCCACTGGATCCCCAACAGGAGATCAGGGAACATGCTGTGGAAACCCCACTGACCTCCTCTGGTTGAGAATAGGCTGAGGGAGGTTGGAATATCTGGCTTACTTTTCAGTGGCACTTTTCACAAAACTAGAAGAGAGTGATTTGAGGCCCCAGTGGCAGAGGGAATGGCCAGGTTTGGGGAAGTAACGACAACTTCTAGTGTGGCCAGGTGGTGGAGGTTGGAACCGGGCCTTTCTTGCTTTGAGGGAGAAGGATGAAGCAATTGGCTCACATAAGACTGTTTTGCCAATACCATCTCAGACAAGAGTCTTGTAACAAAAATTAGGAGGCCTCCAGAAAGAAAAAGAAGAAGAAAAAAGACTGATAGCCCATTTATGAATGGGCAAAAGACACAGAAAGGCTTCTCACAGAGGAAGGCCAACAGATACATGAAGAAATGCCCAAAATCATTGCCAATAAGAGAGATACAAATCAAAACCACAATGAGATGCCATCTCACCCTAATAGCAGTGGCAATGTTTAGCAAGGCAGCAAGAAATAGATGTTGGTGAGGATGTGGAACGGTGGAAACTCTAATACACTGTTGGTGGGATTGTAAAATGGGACCACCACTCTGGAAGACAGTTTGGCATTTCCCCACAAAGTTGAACATAGAAACTCTGTATGACCCAGCTATGTCATTATTAGGCATATGTTCTTATTGTTGTTGTTATTGTTGCTGCTGCTGATGATTGTCGTTGAGTAAAGCACAACTCATAGAAACCCTTTGAACAAAAGGCCAAAAGCTTTTCTATAACTATCATCATTTCTCAAGGTTCATAGAGTTTCCAGAGGCATGCTGTTTAGGAAATGGATGCCACTTCTGCTTCCAAACCTATCTTAAATTGAGAGCTCCGCCAAACAATGTCCACCATGAGTAACCATTAGGGCACTTGAAACCCCAGTGGCACAAGGTTCAGCATCACAGCAACCCCAGGTTACCTCAGTACAGCAAATTGACAGAAGAGTGCTGCAACACTTAGAAGTATGTTCCTCCAAAATAAAATAACGACTGACTTTTAAATACAAAGGCCCTCAACGAGCTCTTGTTGACTCTAAACAAAAAACAACCAATATAATATGTCGTTGTTGTTGTTGTTGTGTGTTGTCGAGTCACCTGCAGCCTATAGCGACCCCTATGTACAGCCACTCTGAACCCTTCCCTGTCCTGAGCCAGTCTCACTAATTCAGACACACCAACACCCGCTGCCCTAGTAACTATATCAGTCTATATCATCCAGGGTCTTCCTCTTCTGCACTGTTCCTCCATCCTTCCAAGCATGATGTCTTTCTCCAAAGACGTACTCCAAGGAAATTAGAATTGAGATACAAATGGAGATTTGCACACCAGTGTTCACAGCAGTGTTATTCACCACTACAAGAACATGGAAACAGCCCAAATGTCCAATCACAACTGAATGAATTGAGACATTATAGTACAGTCACACAGTGGAATACTATACTGCACTCAGGAGCAATTATTTTGAAAAATATGACATAACTTGGGAGAGACTGGAGAGCATTATGCTGAGTGAACTAACTCAGTCTTGTAAGGATAAATACTGCATAGGACCACTATTGTAAAAATAGAAGGATAACTAGTAAAACATGTATGGGGACACACAGGGGAGGTGGTAGCAGAGTGGTGAGGATGATGGGGGCGAAAGTACAGGGTTGCACAATTTGGTGGGTGGAGGGAGAGGTTAAAGGGAATGCGAAAGATCTGGCGGGGATATGAAAAGATGGAGTAACGGTAGACAAGGTCCAATAGTGATTAGTTTGTTAGGTTCCCCACACACACACACTTGTGTTTCTCCTTTTCTATTTTTTAAATTAATTTAAATGAAAGTTTACAGAGACTTGGGGTTTCCTGTCATTCATTGTTGCACTTTTCTCCCTGCCCACCCATCCCCTCCAGTTCACTCTTCTCCTTGAAAAAAAAAAGAAAAACTCTTTCATTGTTATGCAATCCCTCCCCCCAAGTCCACTCAACTATGCAGCCTTCACTCTAGACTTCTGTAATGACAAGAATACCCATTCATATGTCCCTTTTAAACAGTTCTCTCCCTCATCTGTTTCAATGCAATATACATCATTCCTCTCCTCCTTTATTGTCTTCCCTCAACCCTGATGTCAGTCCTGTTTTACAACAGTGGCCCTATGCGATATTTGTCCTCTTGTGACAGAGATACTTCACTCAGCATAATGTCCTCCAGGGTTATCCATTTTGCATACTATTTCACTAGTTCCTTGTTTCTCAATGCTGCATAGAATTTCATTGTGTGAATAAACCACAGCTTCTCTATCCATTCATTTGTTGATAGGCACTTCGGTTGTTTCTAGCTCTCTGCTATTGTGAACAAAGCTGCAATAAACATGGGTGTGCATATATCTGCTTGGGTGGCAGTCATGGTTTCCTTAGGGTAAACTCCCAGTAGTGGAATTGCTGGGTCAAATGGTATTTCTTTTGGCAGCTTTTTGAGAAAGCACCATACCGCCTTCCACACTGGTTGCACCATTTTACACTCCCACCGACAGTGAATAAGGGTTCCAATTTCTCCACAACCTCGCCAACATTTGATGTTTGCTGTTCTGTTAAATTTTGCTATTCTGATTTACTTTTGAAAGAGAGAAGTGAACTTGGGGGGGGCAGAGGCTGGGGTGGGGAGAGAAGTGCAGCAATGAATGAATAGAAATAAAAAATCTCTGTAAATGCTCATTAAAATTATTTTTAAAAATTTAAAAAAAGAAGGAAATGATATCTCATAGTTGTTTTGCAATAGTGATTAGTTTTACAAAACATAATGCGTAGGAATGATTGTATGAAACACAATGTGAATGAAGAATAGTGTAAAACACAATGTATACAAACTTTGTAAGCAAACCAATATAAAATGAAAATTACAAACCAAAAAAAAAAGAGTGCTCTGCCAATCTTCTGGGTACCATTCTGCTCTGTCTGGTAAGGTTATCAGGCATTGGGATCTACTGTCTGGCCATGGGGCTGGTTCCAGTATGGTCACTAGAGGGGTTTGGGGGAAAGATGTGCTGCATTGGGAAAATCTGCTGTCAGGAACCATTCCAAAGTGCTGGCAAGCAGCGGTGTCACTTTAAAGACTAAGGTGTGTCTGACCAAGTGATGGTGTTTTCGGCTACATCCTATGCATTCTGAAAGTTGCATAGTGAATAAGAATGACAGGAGGTGAATGTTTGTATTCTTTGGGCTGCAGTGTTGGAGTGTCAAGTATCCCATGGATTGCCAAAAGAACAAAAAAGTCTGTCTCGGAGGGCAAGGATGGTCAAACTTGGTCCTATGTATTTTGAGCACATGTCAGGAGGGGTCAGTCCTTGGAAAAAGGCAGCACGCTGGGAAAGGTGAAGGGTCAGAGAAAGAGAGGAAGACCCTCAACAGGATGAATTGACACAGTGACTGTAACAATGGGTTGGAGGGTGGCGCAGGACAGGGCAGGGTTCAGATCTGGTGTTTGTAGGGTCACCAAGATTCGTAGTTGACTTGATGACACCTACCAACAACACCAACCAGATTAGGTGAGTCTGTGAGGGTGATACCAGAATGACTGTCTAGAAAACATTTGTGTAAAGTTTTGGCAGAAATGTTTTTTGTTTTGTTTTGTTTTTTTAAATAAAAACCTCTCTGTGGTTGGTTATAAAAACAAAATACCGCCTTTGGCAAGCCCAGCTTACATGTGCCAGTATCCTTGCCAGGCTCCAAGTCTGTGCTAATTCACCTGCTGAAACGTCTAGTTACATTCACTGTCCGTGCTCAGGTGGGCCCAAGATAGGTGTTGTGTGAGTCTGAGACTGGCCTCCGTCAGGCCTGGAGAAGGGCCGTAGATAAACGCTGAGCTGGCTGTGAGAGCTGAACTAAGAAAGACACATAATGGGCACTTGCCCAGGACCCCTAACTATGGGCGGGTTGAGATGTGCGAGGCTGGCCCTGCTAAGACTGGCATCCTGCTCCGAGAGCTCCAGGCTACCAAGCATGGAGAGCTGTGGGGAGGGAACAAAGGGCAGAGAACAAAGCTGCGGGAGGAACACTGTTGGTTTTGGAAGGGGTGTTGGTGGGAAGGAGGATTAACACGGGCTGGGCAAGTATCAGTCCCCTTTATCCTGATCACCAGCTTGCACCTGGGCTGGCCCTGGGCCGGCCTCCCTCCTCTTCCCCTTTGCTCATGGCAGAAAGGGTGGTGGACACGTGGGGCGTTTGTTTCTCAACACCACTGACACCCAGATGGGCACTGAGTGTTTAGGCAGGCTGCCATGAGCTGCCCAGTGGGCACGAGGCTCAGATTGCAAAGGATCAGGGCTCAGAGGTTGTGCCGGCTTGGCCTTCCTGGCGGCCCTGGAACACGGAACCAGAGGGCAGGGTTTGAGATCACCTGCCTCCTGAGAGCTGGACACGTGCAGGAGTGGGGAGGCGGTGGCTCGGGATGGACGCATAGCATGGTGAGCCCAGACAAACTCCTTCCCCTCGCTGGGCCTCAGTTTCCCTTTTTGTATGAAGGGACTGTATGATGGTTCACAGTGTGGATAAGAAGATGGGTTGGAGTTCTAGCCTTATTCCTTCGTTGGTGGGTGATCTTGGAGAGATGACTTCAGGTCTTAGTGTCATGTGGGGCCAAAGGCAATCCTACCAGTGGGGTTTGTTCCCTATAAAGTGAGTTTCTGCTTGGCACAGCATGACATGGCATGGCAAGGCCTTGGGGTGTTGTGTTAGCTGTTCTGGTGAGTGAAGGACATGAAGAGATGGGCTGATAAACTCCTGCCTTTTACATTCTCAGGTCTCAAGTTCCCAAAACCTTGGAAAAGGAGAAAGAAGCGGGAGGTGGGGGGAGAAGGGAGAGAGAAATTGTTCATTTTCATGGACTTCCCTTCTCTTGCCCTCTCTAGAACAGCTGAGCCTTACTCCATGAAGCGTGAACAGGACGTTGATGTCCTAGGAAACGTTCTAGAAGACTGATTGTGTCTGGAGAATAAAATCAGGTAAAAGGCCTACAGTCTGCTACTAATTGAAATAGTGGGCGTTTGAACCCAACTGGCCTTGGAAGAAAGGCCTGGTTGCTTTGGGGAAGTCTGCTGTCAGGTACTTCACCAGAGTGCTGGAGAGCAACGATGTCAGTATAGAGACTAAGGTGCACCTGATCTAGGCCACAGTCTTTTAAGCTGCCTGAGAGCAGGACAGTAATTAAGGATGACAGAAGCAGCAAGGCCTTTGAGTTTTGGTCTTAGAGAATCTGAGTATTGAACATACCGAGGACTGCCAAGAGAACACACAGGTCTGTCCTGGAGAGGGTGAAACCCAGCAGCTTCTTGGAGGCAAGGATTTTGAAGCTCCATCTCACATACTTTAGGCATGTTGCCAGGAGGGACCAGTCCTTGAAGAAGGACATCCTGCTTGGAAGGGTGGCGGGTCAGCGCAGGAGAGGAAGGCTCTGCATGAGATGGATTGACACGAGAACTGGGGTTGTGGGAGTAGGTGTGTCAGAGACAGTGAGACAGGCTCAGGACAGGGCAGAGTTCAGAGCTGTTGATTTTAGGTTTGCTGAGTCATAATCGACTTAACAGCAGTCAAGAAGCCCCCTGGAACAGCTCCACTCTGTAACACACAGAGATGCTGTGAGTGGGAATCGACCCGTGGCAATAGGCTTGCTTGTTTGGAGAACAGAAAGGTGTTAGTTCAGCTTTCAGATTGTCTGTCCAGGCTTGGCACCCGGCGTACACCCTTGTCTGTCTGCCTTTCTCCATTTGTTCATGACTCATCTCTCTGTCTCTCTATCTCTGTCTGTCTCTCTCTCTCTCTGTTTCTCTGTCTCTCTGTCTCTCTCTCTGTGTCTCTCTCTGTCTCTCCCCCACCACCGACCCTGCGCTTCAGCCTGTCCCTACATACACCTCCTCCGGGGCTTCTAGGTCTCTTTACTTTTTTCTGTTTTGTCTGTCATTTTTGTCTTTATTCCTGCACACGTGTGTGTGTGTCTGTGTGTGTGTGTGCACGTGTGTGTGTGCGTGTGCGAGCACGTGTGCATGCTTTTACACGTGTCTGGGTGCACCTATGTTTGAGTGTGCCCATACCCATATATGGTAGCCCAGCGATTGCGCTGCCAACCCAGAGGTACACAGTTTGAGTCCATCAGCTACTCAGGTGGAAGGATGAACAGTGCAGTCTGCTCCCGTGAGATTTACGGCCTCCGAAACCGTCTGGATGATAAGCTATTAGTTGGTTCCAACTCCACAGTACATAACAAGAGCAAAACCCATGCATGAATTCTTCAAGTAGACATTTGCATTCTTGTGGTGTTTTTGTGTGTGACACATGGGTATTCGTACCATAGGTGCATGAACACACCACACTGTTGTTGTTAAGGAGATCATCCGTCTTTCTCCTGCAGAGCCACTGATGGATTCGAAGCACATGCCTTTGGGATTGCGGCGCTAGGCCACCAGAGCTCCCTAAATATACGCTGTAAGTGAGTGAATGCGTGTGGACAGCTGCCTGCGGTTGGTGTGTCTGTGTGTGTGTACCTGAGTGCACACGCTGGCCTCTGCATGACTGTGTGTAATGTGAGCCCACATGCCTGTCTGAAGATGTGTCCCCGTGTGTCTGTGTCCAGCCTGACCAGTGATGCCTGACCCTCTCTCTCTCTCTCTCTCTCTCTCTGTGTGTGTGTGTGTGTGTGTGTGTGTATAGCTGAGGAGACTGCATATGACTGTGTATATGTTTCTGTGAGTACGTCCCTGGCCTGTGTACGTCCTGGCCTTGGTCCACATCTCGTGCATGTGAGCACCTGAGATCCCTTTGTGTTTGGATTCCAACACTGGCTCAGTTTACATTCTCAAAATACAAGCCCTTCCATTCTTTCTCAGGGTATTTACCTCCCTTCATTGTCAGGGGTCACGCTAAGTAGAACACTCCTTTGCAAGACGGGTTGCTCTGAGAGCCTGCCCAGGACAGGTTACTTCCAAGGGGAGAATTTAAATATCCTTGAAGGTATTTAAATAATTGATAGCTTTTCTCGCCGTATCAGTCCAACTTCCCAAGCAATTCAGCTCATTTAACAGAACCATTCGTCCGGTGTTCACAGAACGCACAGCACCACGCCAGCCTGTGGAGAAGTGAAGGCCGTGATTGAGGCAGCTCTGTCTTCACACAGCTCTCGCTTCACAGAGGGACAGTTAGACAGGGACAGCTCAGAGTGCACAGAGTCAAGGCGGGAGGAACAGGCAGAGGGCTCAGAGCCAGGATGTGTGAAGTGCAAGCAGAAAGGTCCCAGCTGGGATGAGGAAGGCACGGGTAAAGGGGTGGGGGCTGGGACAGGGGAGAGACAAAGGGATCAGTTAGGATGAATGGAGCTCCCATGAGACCCTGGGGTGTCCCAAAGTGGTGCCTGACTCAACCGGAGGGAGTCCAAGGAAGAGCACACAAGGGCTAAGCAGCAATTGTTTATGGGGTGCTAGTTACTGTTGTTTGTACCGTCAAGTGAGAACCAACTCATAGCTGACCCTCTAGTGCATTTTCAGAGGTAGTAAGTCATGTGGGAGGAGACTGCCATCTTTCAAGGAGAAGCTGGTGGCTTTGAACCGCTTGCCTTTGGGTTGGCAGCCAAACTCCTTACCACTAAGCCACAGGAGCTCATGGAGTGACAGGGTTGGGAGAATCCCTGGTAAAGCAAACAGGTGTGTACGTGGCAGACAGCTAGAAGGCCGCTTGTGCCCATGTTCCCTGGTAAGGTTGGAGCCACCTGCAAGAGCCTGACCCTAAGTCCTGTGCGATTTGGGGGGTTGAGCCTTTGTCCTGAGAGCAATGGGGAGCCATGGAAGGCTTGGTGCTTTCCAAAGACTCTTCTGAATTTTTTTTTGGGGGGGGAGGATAAGAGAAGTTGAGAGGTGAAGGAGTGATTGACATAAGAGGAGAGAGGATGGGTGGGGCTTGGACTAGATCTGGGCCTCATAGTTGGGGAGGAGACTGAACTGGAGAGGGACTACTTGTTGCCTAGCTGTAAAGGAAGCTCTGGTGGCCTACTGGGTAAGGAGTGGTGTTGCCAAGCCAAAGGCAGGTGGTTCGAATGCACCAGCTGCTCTTTGTGAGGAAGATGGACAGTCCCTTCCTGTGCAACTTCCAGCCTCTGAAAACTCCCTGGAGGGTCAGCTGTGAGCTGCTTCGGACTTGACAGCAGCGAGCCAGGGAACTTGATATTGATTGTGTCAGGCTAGGGTGAGGGAGGAGTTCAGCACAGAGGAGGATGGTAGTGTCACTTTTGTTGTTGTTGTTGTTGTTATTTTGTTTTATGTTTTTGGGTTTTTTGTTGTTGTTTACACTTTTATTTATGATACAACTCTGTTTTTAAATAACCATTACTTACTACCTCTAAATAATTAAGACATGTGTCCATACTAACCTGTAACTAGAAAATACCAAGGTGAAATTCATGTGGGTCTTTCTAAAATTCTAATGTCAGAGGAGACGAAATTTAGCTGTCCTGAAAAGACATCAGCAAAACACTGGTGGTCATATCCTGAATGACACCCTTTGGGAGAAATTGAGTTGCTTGGGGTAGTGTCACTCTTAAGGAACAGCTTTGAGGCAGGAGGTAATGAGTGCAGCACTGGACATGTTAAGGGGCCTTTGTGGTGTAGTGCATAACACGTCAGACTGCCAACCAAAAGGCCAGCAGTTCAAATCTACCTGTTGCTTTTGGGGAGAAACGAGGGCAGTCACTGCCTATAAAGACTGACATCTCGGGAAGCATGGAGAGTCAGAATCCACTTGTCAATTGTGGTTTTTTCGGTTTGGATGTGCTGATGAGGTCCTTGCTCTTAGGGGTTTCTGGGACGAGTGGGCAAGCAGGGTCAAAGTCCTCATCGAACTTAGTCATTTTCTTTACTCCTTGGGATTGAGGATTAAGAAGCCTTCTCAGAGGAGCTGCCTTAACTGAGTCTTACCAGATGAGCTCACCAGGCAGAGGAAGAGAAGAGGACAGTTTAAACAGAGAAGCCCACACGAGCAAAGACTGGATGTGTGAGATGGATGGGTCAGAACACAGCTCTGTCTCTTACATCTTGATAGCATTGTCTCTCTGCTCGCTGCTAATCCTCTACTGACCCCATGTTGATGTTGTTGTTGTTGTTGTTATGTGCCGTCAAGGCTCTTGCGACTCATAGCAACCCTGTGTACAACAGCCCTGTAACCTGTCCTATCCTGTGCCAAGAGCGCTGATTGTGGAGCCGAGCAAGCTGTAACTGTTAACAACCTCAATTTCTTCTCCATCCATCATGGTGCTGCCAACTGGCACAGTGGTGAGAATCTTTGTCTTTTTTTTTAATGTTTTTTTTCCATTCATTCATTATTGTACATTTTTCTCCCTGCCCACTCCTCCCCCCAGTTTGCTTTTCTCTTTGAAAAAAGGGAAAAAAATCATTATTATCATATTGAAGTCTTTGACCTTCTGGAGCAAGTGCTTCAGGTCTTTCTCAGTTTCAGCAAGCAAGGTTGTGTCATCTGCATAACATAGGTTGTTGATGAGTCTTCCTCTAATCCTGATGCCACATTCCTCCAATGACAACTAGGCCAGGTGCTGATTGTGGAACAGACTATCTACTACTCATATGAGAGTTCAAATTAAAGCTAAAGAAAGTCAAGTCAAATGCACAGGAATCAAAATTTTATCTTGAATCTGTCCCACCTGAATTTAAAAGCCAACTCGGGTTTGAAACGTTAAATACTAATGAATGAAGACCAGATGAGCTGTGGGAGGATATCAAGAATATTATCCATGAAGAATGCAAAAGGTCATTACAAAGAGAGAAGAAGAAGAAAAGACCAAAATGGATGTCAGAAGAGTCTGAATATTGCACCAGAGTGCTGAGAAGCCAAAGCAAAGGGAATAAATCAGAAGTTAAGGAGTCGAAGAGAAGATTTAAAAGGTCAGCTCAGGAAAACAAAGGAAAGTATTTTAATGAAAAGTGCATCAAAACAACTATGAGATATCATCTCACCCCAGTCAGAATAGCAAAATTTAACAGAACAGCAAGCAACAAATGCTGGCGAGGTTGTGGAGAAACTGGA
>NW_006400065.1:2222724-2263625 GCF_000299155.1 Elephantulus edwardii | reverse complement strand
TTTCTTTTACTTTTGAAAGAGAGGAGCGAACTGGGGGGGCAGGGGAAGGGATGAGTGGGGGGAGAAGTGCAGCAATGAATGAATGGAAATCCAAAATCTCTGTAAATGCACATTAAAATTATTTAAATAATAATAATAATATTTTTTTTTAAAAAAGTGCAAAGAACTGGAGTCCCAAAATCAAAAGGGCCATAGTCACTCAGCATTTCTTAAGCTGGAGGGACTAAAGAACAAATTAAAGCCTTAAGTTGCAATACTTAAGGATGCTATGGATAGAATATCAAATGATCCAGGAAGTATTAAAAGAAGATAGAAGGAATATTCATAGTCACTGTTCCAAAAAGAATTGGCTAACACAGAGGAATTTCAAGAAACAACATATTCTCAAGAGGCAATGGTTAAGGAGGAAGTTAAAGTTGCTGTGAAGGAGTTGGTAAATTAAAGCCCCAGGAATTGATGGGATACCAACTGACATATTTCAATAAACAGATGCTGCCCTGGACATGTTCACCATATTTTACCAAGAAATCTGAAGGACAACTACTTGGTCTGCTGACAGGAAGAGATTCATATTTATTCCCATTTAAAAAAAAAAAGATGACCTGACAGAGTGTGGAAATAACCACATAATATCTCTTGTATCACACACAAGCCCCTTTTGAAGGTTATCCAGAAATTACCGGATCAGTACATTGACAGAGAACTACCAGAAATACAAGCTGGATTTAGAAGAGACTATAGCACTAGAGACATTATCACCAATGTCAGATGGATCTTGGCAAAAAGCAAAGATTACCAGAGGAATGTCTATCTGTGTTTCATTGACTATGCAAAGGCATTTAACTGTATGGATCACAATAAATTGTGGTTAAGTTTGAAGAGAATGGGAATCCCAGAACATTTGATTGAGCTTATGAGAAACCTACACTTGGACCAGGAAGCAATCCTCAGAACAGAGAAGAAAAACACTGCATGGTTCCAAATCAGGAAGCACGTGCATCAGGGATGCATTCTGTCTCTATACCTTTTCAAATGACAACAACAATAGTACTTAAAGACAGTGCTCTCCATTCTACTACGATGAGTAGCAACTGAGGTCTTAAAAGCTCGAGACCGGCCATCTCAGGTGCAACTACTGCTCTTTTCCTATCCAGAACAAAGAAGACTGGCAGAAAGCAAAGATACAGAGAAGTAAGGAGCCAGAAAACCTAATGGACTAAACATCAACCGCCATGGACTACACGTCAGCCACCATGACCCTGAGGCCATAAGTAGACGGTGCCTTTCGACTGCTGGCTATTCTCAAAGGTGACACAGTAGACATCTGGTCAGCGTGGGAGCAAGATGTAGATTAAGACAAAAATATAAAAATATCCAGGCTCACTGGGCTAACAAAGACTTATTGGGAAACCCTGAGACTATGGCCCTTAGTCGCTCTTTGAGCCTCATGGCTCAATTTTCAGCCAAACGATAAGCTTATGAAATCAACAGTAATACCAGAGAGGTGTTTACTCCTTAGAACAATCGACCATATAAGATCAAAAAGGAAGCATTTACCCCGGGTTGAAACTCAGAGGGAGGAAGGAGCAGGATCATAGAGTTAATGGAAATATGAAACTCACAGAGGAGAAGCAGCAGACTGTTAACAGTAGTAGTAGTAGTAGTTGTTGTTGTTGTTGTTAGGGGCCCTCAAGTGGACTGTGACTCATAGAGACCCGATGAATAACAGATCTGAACCTTGCTCTATCCTGTGTCATCCTCATCATCTCTGATATGTTCTAATAGCTCTAGTGCCAGCCCTGACCCCCCACCCCCACAGAATGATGTCTTTTCCCCAAAGATTGGCCCCTTCTAACAGCACGCCCAAAGTTGTTGTTGTTGTTGTTGTTATGTGCCGTCGAGTCGCTTGCGACTCATAGCGACCCTATGTACAACAGCCCTAAACTCTGCTCTGTCCTGTGCCAATCGCATTGTCTCTGACACACCCATCCCGATTATCCCAGTCACTGAATCAATCCACCTCATAGAGGGCCTTCCCCTCCTGCGCTGTCCCTCCACCCTCCCAAGCATGATATCCCTCTCCAAGGACCTGTCCCTCCCTCACAACATGTCCAAACTATGTTAGACGGAGCCTCAGAATCCTTGCCTCCAAGGAGCCACCCGGTTTAACCCTTTCCAGGACAAATCTGTTTGTTTTCCTAGCAGTCCATGGTATTCTCAATACTCTTCTCCAGCACCACGGCTCAAAGGCATCAGTTCTCCTTCTATCCTCCTTGGTCATTGTCCAACTCTCTGATGCATAACAAGTGATTACGAAGGCTGTGGCCTGTATCAGACGCATTTTTGTCATCCTTGCTTCTAAGAAGCACCCTGGCTGCCCTTGAGGGATTGTAATGAATGTATTTGAATGGTTGAATGGAAAGCCAATTTACCCTGTAAACTTTTCACTCAAATCAAAAACAAGGAAAAAAAAAAATAAGAGACCAACATGGGAATGTTGACAATTGCATAATGGGAGTCAGTGAGCCTCAGTGCCAGAGCCCTTGGCTTCTGAGGACTTCACCTTGGGAAACATAGTTTTGCTTTTTTTGCTTGCAGTGAGTGAATAACATGGATTTCCCTGTGCCCTCTGTGTGGGGTTGGGTCACTCCAGGCTCAGCACAGAAGGGGCAGACATGTACTCCAACAAGGGTTCAGCCCAAGAGCTTTAGGTAGTTGAGTGGACAGAGCCTCTTCTGGAACAATCTCAACAGGGCAATGTGCTTAGTTCTGTTGTCAAACCGGAACTCTCAGGGATGGATTTCCTACAGTCCACACCGTGGCTGATTGTGAGTCTCAAGGCGAATTTATGGGGCTGGAAAGATTCCTATTAGAATTATCTGTAGGAGAGTTGTCCAGTTATCTCATTTCCTAGAGTGAGAGTTTTGGTATAAAGGTAGCATTCTAAATCGTCAACTCAAAATTAAAAGGTGCACCTTTTATAAGACATGATTTTCAAGCTATTATATTCACGTGATTTATTCATTGTGGATATTGAGATCGCTTGCCATTGAGATTCAATCTATATTGAAGTCTACGTTCTTTATCTCCTGCATCAAATATTTCAAGTCCTTCTTATTATCAGCCAGCAAAGTTATATCATCTGCATAACACCAGTTATTGATGAGTTTTCCTCTGATGTTCATGCTACATTCTTCTTCAAAGAGTCCAGCTTCTCAAATAATTTGCTCAGCATACAAGATTGAATAGGTATGGAGAGAGAATACAACCTTGAGGCAGTCCAGGAGAGAGAGGCCACATGGAGAGAGCGGGAGAGAGACAAGGAGAGAGCAGAAACCAAACAAAGCATTAGCAAACTGCCATAGTCCAGTTTTCCTTCCTAAACTTTAGGGCCTTTTGGGGGAGTTGGAATTGAACTTCCTTGAGTTCCCCAAAGCCCTCATTGTACTTCTGTCAGGATACAGTCACTAGTGTTCTTGTGATATGCCATCAGGCCAGAACATACTCTTATCTGTCCCTCTAGCAGGTTTTCAGAGGCTATAAATTGCACGGGAGATTGCACATCATTCTTCCACAAAGTGGCTTGCCTTTGAATTGGCAGTTCAACTTCTTACTCACTAGGGCCACCAGGGCCAGGGCTACTATATCATTTCATCTCTTAGTCCCTGGCCTTTTCATTTAGATATGCGTGGGGGAGCTCCCAGATATCCACTTGTGAGTCCTTTAAGTAAAGTCTCTGCTTTGACCTTTGGCAAACTTCTGAGCTCCCTTAGAGGATCAACATTGACTTACCTCTTTGTGTCAAGACAGTGATAGTGGACCTTCCAGCAGGCTTTTAGAGGCAAGAAATCACCTGGGAGGAGCTTGCTCATCTTTGTCTCACACAGCAGCTGGTGGATTTGAACTGCCTGCCTTTGGATTGTATGGGAAGCCAATATGAAATATTTGTAATAAACCTAATGCTATTTCAGCACAGAGTTCACCCTGAGGCACTAAGGCAATCCTTAAGGGTTTACCAGATTCTTGCATTTGCTGACCCCTCCCTCCTGAGTCCAGGGGAAGGTTTTCAATAGAAAGAGCTTGGCTTCATTTGCATTGAATTCTCTTTGTGATTTGCTTCCTGATAATTCTCAATAAAGATACAGGGAAGCTGAAATGGGGGTTTTCAGTGGAGAAATGCTGGCCCCCTTTTTTATGCTCTCTGTTCTATCTCATTCTTGGTTGTCTGTCTCATTATTAATAATTATAAAAATGCTTTACCCTCAGTCTACAACAGGATTGGCAGCACAACACCTTGCCAACTAGCTACCAGGTTGTTGTTGTTGTTCTTAGGTGCTGTTGAGTCAAGTATGACACAGAGTGACCCTTTGATCTGAACCCTGTCCTATCCTGTGCCATCCTCACACTTTCTGACACTCTAGAGCCCATTGTAGCAGTCTGTGTGTCAATCCTTGTCGAGGGTCTTCCTCTCTTTCGCTGTCCCTCCACCTTTCCAAGCATGTTATCTCTCCCCAAGGAACAGCCTCTCCTAGCAGCATGCCCAGAGTGTGTGAGATGAAGCTTTATCATCACTGCCTCCAAGGAGCACTCTGGCTGCACTTTTTCGAAGGTATATTTGTTTGTTCATTTGGCAGTCCATGGGAGAGTCAGTTATCTCCTCCAACAGCTCAAAAGCATTACAAGCATAGCAAGTATCAGGTGCACCTTAGTCCTCAAATTGGCATCATTGCTCCTCAAGAATTTGGAGTAGCCTTAGAGTGCAGATTTTCTCAGAGCAATATGTCTTCTGATTTCCTGTCTGCTGGGACCAAGGGTGTCAAATGTGAATCCAAGTAAGATGAAATTGCTGTCAATCTCAGGCTCGTCTCCTATCATGATATTTGATGTTGCCTGTTGGTTCAGTGCTAAGAATTTTTGTTTTCTTGACACTGGAATACAATCCATATTGAAGTCTACGTTCTTTGATCTCCTGCAACAAGCACTTCAAGTCCTCCTCATTATCAGCTAGCAAAGGTGTATCATCTGCATAACGCTGGTTATTGATGAGTGTTCCTCCAATCTTCATGCTACATTCTTCTTCATTAAGTCCAGCTTCTCAAATAATTTGCTCAGCATATAGATTGAATAGGTATGGCGAGAGAATACAACCCTGAGGCCTTCCCTTCTCAATTTCAAACCAAGTAGTATTCCCTTACTCTGTTTGCCCAGCAGCCTCTTGGTCTAGGTATAGGTTTCACATTGTTGTTGTTGTGTTGTTGTGTGGTCAGGTCACTTGTGACTCATAGTGACCCTATGTACAAGAGCCCTAAACACTGCTCTATCCTGTGCCAACCTCGCTGTCTCAAACACATTCATTCCCACCACTCCACTCACAGAATCGATCCATCTCATCGAGGGTCTTCCTCTCCTGCACCGCCCCTCCACTCTGCCAAACATGATGTCCCTCTCCAAGGACCAGTCAGTCCCTCCTTGCAACATGCCCAAAGTATGTCAGACGAAGCTTCTGAATCCTTGACTCCAGGGAACATTCTGGCTTCACCCTCCCAGGACAACCCTGTTTGTTCTCCTAGCAGTCCATGGTATATTCAACACTCTTCTCCAGCACCACAGCTCAAAGGCATCAATTCTCTTTCTGTCATCCCTAATCACTGTCCAACTTTCTTATGCACAGCACGTAATTTTGAAGACTATAGCCTGGATCAGGTGCACCTTAGTTTCCAGCCTGACATCATTGCTCTTCAGTACTTTTGAGAGGTCCCTCACAGCTGACTTTCCCAATGCAATTCGTCTCTTTTTTAAAATTTTTTTTGTTATTTTATTATTTTGTGTGTGTGTATTGTCAAATCGGATCTGACTAGTACAGGAGATAGTCCCTCCTTTTCCAGCAGAGTATCTGGTGGATTCGAACTGCACACCTCTGAAACTGCAGTGCAACTTCTTGCCACTAGACCACCAGAGCTCCCTGCAATTCGTCTCTTGATTTCCTGGCTGCTGGTACCAAGAGTGTTGACTGTGAAGCCAAGCAAACTAAAACTGTTAACTATCTCAATCTCTTCACCATTTATACTGATGCTGCCCATTGGTCCAGTGGTGACAGATTTCGCAGGAGCACAATTAAGTGTTCTGGGATGATTCCCATTCTTCTCAATGTCAGCCATAACTTGTTATAATCCAAACAGTCAAATGCCTTTGCATAGTCAATAAAGCATCAGTACACATTCTTCAGGTATTCTTTGTTTCCAGCCAGGATCCATGTGACATCAGGAGTGACAATCCTTGTGCCACGGCTTCTTTTGACTTCTGCTTGAACTTTTGACAGTTCCCTGTCTATTTACTGTTCTAGCCATTTTCAGCAGTATTTTGCTTGCATGTTCGATAGTTTACACATTCTGTTAGATCGCCTTTCTTGGGAATGGGAACAAATATGAATCTCTTCCAATCATTTAGCCAGACAGCTTTTCTCCAAATATCCTGGCATGAACTGGTGAGTGCAGTTGAAACATGTCAGTAGGTATTTTATTGATTCCTGGGCCTATTTTTTGCCAATGCCTTCAGTGAAGCTTCAACTTCCCTCACTACTTTTGGCTCTTCTTCCTATGGTGCTTACTGAAATGACAGACCTTTTTGATACAGTTATTTGAGCCCAAGGGTCTGCAAATCTTAGGCTTCAGGTGAAGCACTAGCAGCAAGGATTCAGCAGATGCTTTCATGTGACTTTATTATCCACAAGGGATGTTACCCCAATGTGCCAGGTGTGAGTCTCAGGGAAATACTTTAACATCCTCCCAGGAGCCCATCCTGCCACATCCATACAGGCTTCAACTGGATCTGATAACATGACATTCAGATGCCTCATTTGCTATTAGAGGTTGTTGTTTGGTTTTGTTGTTGTTGTTACTAGGTGCCATTGAGCTGAGTATGACTCTATGAACAAAAGATCTGAACCCTGTTCTATCTTGTGCCATCCTCACACTTCCTGATACACAAGAGCCCATTGTGACAGTCACCGTGTTATTTCACCTGGTTGAGGGTCTTCCTCTCCTTTGCCAACCCTCCACCCTTCTCAGCATCACGTCCCTCTCCAAGAAATAGAGCCTTCTAGCAACATGTCCAAAGTATGTGAGGCAAAGCCTCATTATTTTTGCCTCCAGGGAGCACTCTGGCTGCACCCTCTCCAAGACATATCTGTTTGTTCTTTTGGCAGTTCATGGGATGTTTAATGCTTTTCTCCAGTACCACAGCTGAAAGGCATCAGTTATTTTTCTGCCATTCTTATTCATTGCCCAGCTCTCAGATGCATAGCAAGTAATCAGAAAGAATGCAGCCTGAATCAGATGTACCTTAGCCTTCAAAGTGCCTGACACTACTACTCCTCAAAAACTTGGAGTGGTCCCTAACTGCAGATTTTCCCAGTGCATTGCATCTCCTTGTTTCCTGAATACAAAGGTGAGAAACAATGAAGAAGTAATGTTGTTGTCAAGTTGTTAAGTGCTCTATGAACATGGAGAAACGACCAAAGTTATACAAATGTTCAGGTCTTTCGTTCATAGGGTCACAATGAGTCATCTATGACTCGAGAGCATTTAACAACAAAAACAACGACAATATAGAGCTACATTGGCCTAGTGGACAGAAAGTGATGCTACCAAGCCCAAGGTGGGTGATTTTAATCTGTGGCACTCAGGCCTGATGTAAATTGTTTTTTGTCAAACATCCTTCTAAGTTGTATAGCACTGGTCTGTGCATTGCTGTACAGAGGTAACATGGTTGCTGTAATGTTAAACACTATGACACTGATGTGTCAAATGTGATAATAGTTACCCATGGTGGACAGTGTTTGGTGGAACTTCTTGATTAAAATAAGCTTGGAAGCAGGAGTGGCATCCACTTCCTAAATAGCTTGCCTCCAGAAACCCTATGAACATGGAGAAACAACCAAAGTTACACAGGTGTTCAAGTTTTTCGTTCATGGGGTCGCTATGAGTCGTCTACAACTCAATGGCACTTGGCTTGGTGATAGAAATGAGGCTAGAAATAGAATGATTGAATTTTGTATTTACAATTATTTATTCATTGCAAATACCTTTTTTTTAAAAGACACAAATGATGACTTTAAACATGAATCTCACCTAATGAGCTGCATAAGAGTCAGATTGAATACATTTGTGGAAGAAATAGTTGGAGAAGCTCGATACTGGCAGTCAAAATTGAGCTAGGGATGGACTGTGGGTCAGACTATTCATCACTCATATGCAAGTTAAAATTGAGGCAGAAGAAAATTAAAATAAGTCCACGGGAACCAAGATGTAACCTTGAATCAACTCCATCTGAATTTTAAGTTCACCTCAGCAATAGGTTTGAGGTATTGAACACTAATGATTGAAGACCAGATGACTTGAAGGATGATATAAAAAATATCATCTATGAAGAAAGCAAAAGGTCATTACAAAAACAAAGGAGAAAGAAAAAATTGAAATGAATATTAGAGATAGAACACTAAATTATCAGTTAGTTGTATTTGGGGAATGAATTGTTCTAATTACGACAGCACTTGTCTGTCAGTTTACTGTACTGAGGTAACTTGTGTGTTGCTGTGATGATGAGAGCTAAGCCACTAGGTTTCAAATGCCACAAAGGTTACCCATGGTTGGACAGGTTGTAGTACAGCTCCTAGATGATGACAGACTAGGAAGCTGGGTTGGCCATCCACTTCTTAAACAGTAGGCCTCTGAAAACCCTGTGAACAATAGCCACCATGTAGAAACTTAAATTCAACAGCTCTGGCCAAAACCAGACAATAATATAAAAGGGAAATTGCCACAGAACCTACATTAAGTGATATATTTCAGAGGGTCCACAGGAGACACTGGAGTGTACTTCCTTTTACGTCAGTAGAGCTTGCATGTGGACAGTTGAACTCCAAAATGCACTATTCACTTCAGTCATTGTCTTCTGCTTGTATTACAGATAAGTCGGTAATTATAGCCAGAATGGGAGTGGGATTGGGAATAGAGTCAGGACTTGGGATTTCTATGCTATGAGACACAGCATGTGAGTAATAACCTTGAAGTCCTAACTCACACTGTTATAGAAAATACAGTGGTGATTCATGTGCAACGGTTTGAAGTTTTAAGAGAAAAGTATCTAGTTTCTGAAATGAAAGAAATTCTTCATGAAATAAAGAAATGTACAGCCTTAGAAACCCCACGGGAAAGTTGTGCATTGTCATAAGAGTGTTGCTGTGAGTTGCATACAAGAGCAAACTCAAACTCACAATCACTGCATCGGAACCAACTCATAGCTGACCCATTAGAAGGATTCCAGGGCTAAAAACCTCAGGGCAGGAGATTGTCTATCTTTCTCTTAAGAAGCAGCTAGTGGAATCCAGCTGCCAGAGAAGAGTGGCCTTGACTTTAGGAGTACAACTCCCTACAGACTAGGCTACCAGAGCTCCCTAGAGCAAACACTTCAATATTTAGTGCATTTACAATGATGTATGAGTAAAAATATTTACACCTGAAAATCATAACTGAGCCTTCTTGTTTAAAAGGTAAATGCCATAACTGTTAATAATGACATCATTCATTGAGGTTATTGACTTAACTTTGCAAAGCTTTTTATAAGCAAGATATTCTTGTCTTTGCAGTCAACCTAGGAGCATGGCTTTATCCTTCCCATTTTGCAAAATGAGTTCTGTGAGGCTCTAAAAGTTGGCATTGAATTGTTTTGGGTCTCATGGATGGAACCTGAACCTGCTTGTGTAAGTCTAAATACCAGGCTCCTAGCCACTTTCTGGACAGCCAAGTCCTGCTCCCCACCCCCTTTATAAATCATACCAGAAAACTGTTCTTAATTTCTCATGGTTCTTAAGAAACTGCTCTGTGATCTTGAAACAAAAGATTCCAAAACAATTTAAAAAAAAATAATGGGAGGCTTGATCTCATTTTTCCATTCACTGGAACTTTAACCCAACACAATGGGTGATAGGTAACCCAGGACATTATCAATAAGGTGGTGAGTGGATCTAAAAAATAAGACGTTGTGGTCAGAAAGTGAAGTGTTTGTGTTTCAGATTTGAGAGGTAGGGCTCTTGAGTGATGCCAAACATTAGGTGGGGCTGTGAGAATGTTGACTTAAATGGATGAAGAAGGCCAAAAAAGAGAAGAAAGTCGAGTATCTATCTGGATGTTTGGATAGTTCATCCTCATGGCCACCTTACCAGAGAATGGCAGAAGTGAAAAGCTACTTTGAAAAATCTCATTAGAGGGGCCCATGTACCTATAGGGAGTCTCTTGGGGCCTGAACCTTGGAGTTAATGTGGAGGGGACTCCATCTGACCCCTGGGGAAGAGTGTGGATCTCAAGGCTATGTAGCTGCTCTCAGTGAAGGAGCATTGCCTTGTCACTGCCCACGATGACCCATGCTGTTCACGTCTCCAGAGTTTACAAGTGCCATGTGAATGACTCCTGTATGACCTTCCAGAAAACAGCCGTCTTGAAAGGATGTATCCCATGATGACCAAATATCTCACCTGGAGATGGCCATCCTTAAAGCCACCCACGTACATTTCTGAAATTTCTTGTATCATACATACCAGTGACCACCTTGATCATCTACACATGCTCAGAAAGTACTTCTGGTGGCAGCCATCTTGAAAAAACAACTGCTCATGTGCTTAATTAGCCTATTTCCTCCTATATAGGCTAATTCAAGATAATCTATAAATAAACATGATAGTCTACTCCCATAAATTAACATGATCTTTTCCTTTTGATAGGTTAACTCTTAATCCTCTCCATGTATAAACATGATGTCCTAACCCCTTTAAGAGGAGCTCTGGTGGCCTAGTGGCAAGAAGCTGTGTTGCAATCTCAAAGGTGCGTGGTTTGAAACCACCAGGTGCTCCTGGAGAAGGAGGGGCACTCTGCTCCTGTGCCAGTCGGATACGACTCTATGGTACGCAATAATAACAACAACAACAAAAGAAAATCACTTCTTGCTTTGTTTAGTAAGTCATGGACTAGCACTGTCTTGCCTGTCCATGTCTCCCTTTGCAAAGTATTTCCCCTAATAATAACTTTTTTGCTTTCATTAGAAAAGAAAAAAAAACACTCCAAAAAATCCCCAAACTTTGATAGAGTTGTGAGAGAGTTTCTGGCAGAGTATGTAGTATGTTTACACCCAGAAGCCACATTCTATCCATATGTTTGAGTGTGATTAGTTCTAGGTAGAGAAAGGAGAAGCTTTTAGATGACTGGAATGAAAGAGATAAATTCCAAGGACCAAGGGTTTTTATAAAGAAGGTAGAGTGTCATAGTCTGAAAGAATGTTGAAGAGTTCCAGTTTCATGTGATGGCTGAGTAACTTTTATCAGCCATCCTACAAATAATACCTTGTTGTTGTTGTTGTTATGTGCCGTCGAGTCGCTTGCGACTCATAGCGACCCTATGTATACAACAGCCCTAAACTCTGCTCTGTCCTGTGCCAATCGCACTGTCTCTGACACACCCATCCCAATTATCCCAGTCACTGAATCAATCCACCTCATAGAGGGCCTTCCTCTCCTGCGCTGTCCCTCCACCCTCCCAAGCATGATATCCCTCTCCAAGGACCGGTCCCTCCTCATAACATGTCCAAAGTATGTTAGACGGAGCCTCAGAATCCTTGCCTCCAAGGAACCACCCAGCTTAACCCTTTCCAGGACAAATCTCTTTGTTTTCCTAGCAGTCCATGGTATTCTCAATACTCTTCTCCAGCACCACAGCTCAAAGGCATCAATTCTTCTTCTATCCTCCCTGGTCATTGTCCAACTCTCTGATGCATAACAAGTGATTGTGAAGACCATAGCCTGTATCAGACGCACCTTAGTCTCCAGAGAGACACCATTGCTCTTCAGTACTTTGGAGAGGTCCCTAACAGCAGACTTTCCCATGGCAATGTGCCTTTTAATTTCCTGGCTGCTATAGACTCTTATTTATTATATTTTTAATATTAAAATATTTATATTTTAAAACATTTTTAAGTTCAACTCCTTGAAGTCACAGGAAGGTGAACAAAAGTAGGCAGCTACTGAGGAAATTGGGCAAGGAATAAACAGGCAAATATGGCCCATGTTTGAGAAAAAGGCAATTGATGGAGATTCATGTGAGGTTGATCCTAATATTGGGATTTATCTGACACAGTTTCTAAAAATAGCTACCTCTGGTGGTCTAATGGTAAGAAGTTACACTACCAACCCTAAGGCACACGGTTTGAATCCATCAGCTGCTCTGTGGGATAAAGATAGGCAGGGAGTCTCCTCCTGTGCAATTTAACGCTTCTAAAAACCTGCTGGAGGGTCAGTTATGAATCACTTCCTACTTGATGATACACAACAAGAACATGACATAAACTAAGCAGTTGTAAGAGCAAATTCCATCACAACTCTTCTCAGATGTAATAGGAGTTTTCCTCCTGTGTGACCTGTAACATTTTTTATCTTACAAGAGCTAAAAGGGTAGAAAAGTAAACTGAGAGGGGGAAACTCAGTATTATGAAGAAAGAAAGCCAGAAACACAGTGTATCCTTTGAAATTATGTTGGGAAACTCCAACAACTAGAAGATGCACAGGGGAAGGCTTCTCCTAGAACCAGTGACATGAATTTGGGCTTCTAGCCTCCTAGACATCAACAGAATACATTTGTGATTGTTAAAGACTTCCACTTGTGGTGTCATTGCACTGAATGTCTCAGTCAGAGCATCTTAAATCAGGCTGTGTTCGTGAGAAGAAAGACTGTTTTGATTAAGGCTGGGAAATGAACAGACATATGGTTCATTTATTAAGCAAATATTAGTGGAACACCTGACAGATCTGTGGTAAACATTGAAGATATAGTTATCAACAAAAAAGTTCAACCTCTGACCCTCTCGAGCTAGAATTCAGAATGTGTCAAATAATTTATGTCCAGTTACATCCTGTCTGCCTGGAGGATTCTCTCCTTTAGGGAGGGGAATGGAAGCAGAAAAGAAATGTTTTTTAATAGTAAGGTTTTATTTGTTTGTTTTTTAAAAAAGCCTTTATAACTTGGTAGCTTATAATGTTGGTGGTGGTGTGTGCTGTCATATCAGAACCAACCATTGCTAGTGGGTTTTCAGAGGCAGTTAATCTCACAGGAGAAGATTGTTCATCCTTGTCCCACAGAGCAGCTGGTGGATTCAAACTGTGTGCCTCCGGGATTGCAGTGCAGCTGCTTCTTGCCATTAGGCTAGCAGTCCTCCTTATAATGATGACTGTTATGTTGTTGTGGGTAAGTGCTGTCAAGCTGAGGGTGACTCACAACAACCTTATGACCAACAGACCTGAACCCCGCCCTATCCTGTGCCATTCTCATCCCATTGCTGCAGTCACTGTGTTAGTCCCTCTTGTTGGAAGTCTTTGTCTCTTTCCCTGACCTTCCACCTTTCCAAGCATGACGTCCTTTTCTAAAGAACAGCCTCTCTTAGCACCATGTCCAAAGTATGAGAGAGGAAGCTGCACCATCTTTGCCTTCAAGGAGAGCTCTGGCTGCAATTTTTGTCAATGTTTATTAAATGCTATTTGCCAACAACTAAACTAAATGACCTGTGTGTATTACATTTCTTGCTTTCCCAACAGCTCTTGGAGATAGGTTATGATATCATTTACAATTTACAAATAAAGAAAATGGAAGTCACCATCTAACCTCAAGCCTGGAACCTAGTCTGTGTAAAAGAGTAGATCTTTTAATCACTACCCAATATTATCTCTTCCTATGGTATCAGGTAGCTCATATGCATGTGAAAGTTGAACAGTGAGTAAGAAAGACTGAAGAATTCATACCTTCAAATTATGTTGATGGAGATTATTGAATAGACCAGGGACTTCCAAAAGAACAGACAAATCTGTCTTGAAAGAAATACATTGAGATGACTCCTTAGAAGCAAAGGCGGAGATACTTTGTCACATACTTTAAACATGTTATCAGCAGCAACAGGTTCTTGGGGGAGGGAAGTCATGCTTGATAAAGTAGTTGTTATGTACCAACAAGTTGGAACTGGCTCATAGATGACCCTCCAGTGGGTTTTCAAAAGTTATAAATCACACAGGAGGAGATGGCCATCTTTCCCTCAAAGATGTTGTTGTTGTTATCTGCCGTCGAGTCGCTTGCAACTCATAGCGACCCTATGTACAACAGCCCTAAACCCTGCTCTATCCTGTGCCAATCACACTGTCTCCGACACACCCACTCCAATTACCCCAGTCACTGAATCAAGCCACCTCATAGAGGGTCTTCCCCTCCTGCGCTGTCCCACCACCCTTCCAAGCATGAGGTCCCTCTCCGAGGACTGGTCTCTCCTTACAACATGTCCAAAGTATGTTAGACGAAGCCTCAGAATCCTTGCCTCCAAGGATCAGCCTAGTTTAACCCTCTCTAGGATGAGCCTGTTCATTTTCTTAGTAGTCCATGGTACATTCAATACTCTTCTCCAGCACCACAGTTCCAAGGCATCAATTCTCCTTCTATCCTCCCTAGTCATTGTCCCGTTCTGTGATGCATAACAAGTAATTGCAAAGACCATGGCCTGTATCAGGTGCTCCTTAGTCTCCAGAGTGACACCATTGCTCTTCAGTACTTTGGAGAGGTCCCTAACAGTAGACTTTTCCATCACAATATGTCTTTTAATTTCTTAGTTGCTGGTGCCAAGAATGTTGACGATGGAGCCAAGCAAACTAAAGCTTATCCCTCAAGGATAAGCTGATGAATTTGAGCTCTCTGCCTTCAGTTTGGCAGTGTAACTCCTTATCTCTTATGTCAGGCTCACACAGAGCTTCCTGGTGAAGTGGAGGGTCTGCACAAAAGGAAGACTTTCCTCTTGTCCTTTAAAGAGATGGAGAGAAACAGTGACTGCAGCAATGGGCCAAAGTATAGCAGAGATTGTGAGGGGACACAGGACAGGCAGGACTTCATTCTGTGGTCCTAAGAGTTGGAGTTGAATCAGCAGTTCCTAACAACAGGTAGGGTGTTGGAAATACTAACAGAAACACCAACAGTTTGGTTTGAGTGAAAGTGAAACCAGGTCTCATAAAGTTCAATTTGCCAATGACACATTCATTAAACTTTTATCCTTAAAGAACTTGCAGACTAGAGGGAGCTCTGGTGACCTAGTGGCAAGAAGCTGCACTGTAATCCCATAGGTACATGTTTTGAATCCACCAGATGCTCTGCTGGAGAAGGAGGGGCAATCTCCTCTGTACAAGTCAGATCCGATTTGACAGTACACACACAAAAATAATAAAATTTTTTTTAAAATTTAAATAATAATAAATTGCAGGCTCACTATAAATCACAGGATGGTTTTAGGCTCTCTTAAGGAGTTCGACTTCTTTTTTGATATCTTTTATTTGATAATTTCAACATATCTGAGCCAGATTTAGACTCTGAGTCAGCTTTGGTTTTAAAATAACTTGAAGAGTAAGACAGAACAGATTAGCCAGGAGGCTGGGCTCTATGAGGAGAAATGTGGCCTCAGGATTGGAGGTAGACTCATCAACAATCTGTGTTATGCACATGACACAACCCTGTTTGCTGAAACTGAGGAGGACCTGAAGCACTTCCTGTAGAAGGTCAAGGACTGCAGCCTTAAATATGGATTGAAGCTCAACATCAAGAAAACAAAGATTCTCACCACTGGGTTGATTGGCAGCATCATGATAGATAATGAAGAGATTGAGATCGTTAACAGCTTTAGATTGCTTGGCTCCACAATCAACATTCTTGGTACCAGCAGTCAGGAAATTAAAAGACGAATTGCACTGGAAAGTCTTCTGCTGTCAGAGACCTCTCCAAAGTACTGAAGAGCAACAATGCCAGTCTGGAAATTAAGGTGCGCCTGATCCAGACCATAGTCTTTGCAGTTACTTGCTATGCATCAGAAAGCTTGGCAATGACTAGGGATAATAGAAGGAGAATTGATACCTTTGAGCTGTGGTGCTGGAGAAGAGTATTGGACATACCATTGGCTACTAGGAGAAAAAACAGGTTCATCCTAGAGAGGGTGAGACCAGGCTGCTCCTTGGAAGCAAGGATTCTGAAGCTGCACCTGACATACTTTGGACATGTTGCAAGGAGGGACCAGTCCTTGGAGAAGGACATCACGTTTGGGAGGGTGAAGGGAAAACACAAGAGAGGAAGACCCTCAATGAGATGGATTGATTCAGTGACTGGGGATATGGAGGTAGGTGGGTCAGAGTCAATAAGACTGGCATAGAACAGAGCCGGGTTTAGGACTATTATACATAGGGTCACTTTAAGTCACAGGCAACTCAATGGTTTATAATAACAACAGCAACAATAGCATAAACACTTTCTCTGTGTCTTATGCCTTTTTCCAGCTGGTTCCAAGGAGGTGTGGAGGAAGATATTAAGGAACCTTAGAGGAATATTGTGGCATAGTCCATACAATGACTAGACAGGATAGAAGGAGAGTTGATGCCTTTGAGCTGTGGTGCTGGAGAAGAGTATGAGTGTACCATGGACTGCCAAGAAAACAAACAGATTCATCCTGGAGAGGGTTAAACCAGGCTACTCCTTGGAGACAAAGATTCTGGGGCTTTGTAGGACACACTTTGGACATGTTGTAAAGAGAGACCGGTCCTTGGAGAGGGACATCATGCTTGGGAGGGTGGAGAGGCAGTGCAGGAGGGGAAGGCCCTCTATGAGGTGGATTGATTCAGTGGCTGGGGTAATCGGGATGGGAGTGTCAGAGGCAGTGCGATTGGCGCAGGACAGAGCAGAGTTTAGGGCTGTTGTACATAGGGTCGCTATGAGTCACAAGCGACTCGACGGCACATAACAACAACAACAACAACAACAACAGTCCGTAGGGAGCTCTGATGGCTTATTATTTATGTGAAGTAGGAACTGACCAATAGCTGACCATCCGGTGGGTTTTCAGAGGCAGCAAATCACATGGGAAGAGACTGCCCATCTTTCTCCCGAGAAGCACTGGTGGATTTCAACCACATGCCTTCAGGATTACGGAGAAGCTTCTTACCACTAAGACCCCAGAGCTTCCTAGGAATTGCTTTAGTGGTGAGGAATCAGTTGGTACGGTAAATGGTAAGTATGATAAAGGGACGTTTTTTACTGCACTTACTAAGAAGTATGGATGGAGTAAAGTTAAAGATTCTTTTCAAAAAGAGACCCAGCTATTCCACTAATTAAAATAAGCCAAGAAAAGGAGAACTGAGGCACAAACAGAGACTTGTACACTAGTGTTCATAGTAGTATTATTCACCATCACAAGAACATGGAAACAGCTCAAACAACCACAATTGAATGGGTTGAGAAATTGTGGTACTTTCACACTGTGGAACACTATGCAGCATGCAGGAGCAATGGTTTTGAAAATCACTGTCTGACTTGGGAGGAGCTGAGAGCATTATGCTAAGTGAACTAACTTAGTGAACATACTCTATAAGACCATCATTGTAGAACAAGTATCCAAGAGGGGGAAGAGTGGGAGCAGAGGGGTGAGGATGGGCGGGGGTGGTTAATCATAGGGTTGCACAATTTAATGGGCGGAGGTAGGGGTGGGTGAAGGAATTGGGAAAGAGCTTGTGTGAAGAACACTGTATACAAACTTTGTAAATAAACCAGTATAAAACTTTTTTTAAAGGTAAAGTCTAATTTGAGAACTTGCACAGGGTAAAAAAACATCTGAGAATCGATAGTAACAAAAAGACAAATGAGGTAAAAGATAAAGATGGCCTTTTCGTAGGAACTAAAACCCCTCAAATTCACAGCCATTGAGTTGATTCTGCCCCTCCGTCGGGCTGCCAGGGTCACCAGAGAATTATGTGTTAACAGCACACTTGCTAACTGCTGAGACAGGAAGAAGGAAGAAGGGGGTGGGGGTGAGGAAACTATTAGAGCAGTAAAGATTAGAGGAGGTGAAGGTGAAGTGAAGGAAAACAAAGTGCAGTAAGGATTCGATGAGACCCTGATAAAAGGCATTGCTTAGTCTAAAACATAACGTATATGAATAATTGTATGAGAACCAATTAACACCGAAACAAAATTAACAAAAATAAAACAAAACTAGAGAAAGGTTTACATACAGAGAGACTCTTAGGGTGAGGGGAGAGAGTAGAAATCACATGGCTAGACAATGAGCTTTATTGAGATAATTGGTGGAGAGGACAGTGTGGAATGAATAGATGAATAGACATTGTGTGTATGGAATCACGGAATCAGATATGCATGACTGCTTGATTGGAAAAGAATAAATAAGCTAAAGCAAGGTTTACAAGTAGATAGACACAAACAATCATTGAGGGAAGCCGAATATAAAATTTAATAATAGTAGACCAAATGCTATATCAGGATATGAGGGAGGCTTAATATAAGCTGAAAGTCACCCTGTTGCAAGTAAGGCATTCCCTAATAGTCTACACTGTTCTTAGTTTGTATTAACTGAATCCCTCCCTCCTGAGATAAGCATAATCAAAAGACTTCACCACTATCCTTTGTTTTTACTTTGTACTTCCTTATAATTTTACTTTCTCTACCTTCCTGATGATTCTCAATAAATACCCAGAGAAGCACAGCTTGAGGTCTTCAGTCATAGGAACTGTTGACCCCCTGTTTTTCATGCTCTCTGTTCTATGTCATTCCTGCTAGTCTGTCTCATTAATAGTTATAAAAATACTTTACCCTTGGTCTGCAGCAAATCATCAAAGATTGACAAGGGATGGGAAGGGAGAATGTGGGGCACTAAGATGAGTGGATAGATGGGTGGAGTGAAGGGGAAGACTAGGTACAGTGAGGACTTGATGAGACGCTGTAATAAATGATATTGGTCGATTATCATTAATAGTATAAAACAAAATATATCTAAATTATTAAATGAAAACTAATAAAAAATCCCAATAATAAAATAAATTTTGTTTCTTAAACTATCTTCCAGATATCCCTGGATAAACCTAAAATATCTAAGTATATGTTTACAATTTATAGCTGTACCTGCCTGAAATTTGTGGTAGGCAACCTCACAACATCAAGAGAACAAAAATCTATGCCACTGTACCAGTAGATAGCGTCGTGTTAGATGGAGAATGTTAGCCATAACCTCATCTTTCTTGGGTCCACAATCAATAGCATTGTAACAGCACACAAGAACTCAAGAGATGTGCATTGGAAAAAATCTGTTGTCAAGGCTGTCTCCAAAGTGCTAAAGAGCAACAATGTTAGTTTAAAGACCAGGGTGCATCTGATCCATTCTTTTTTTTTCCTTCTTTTTATTCATTTTAATGAATACAGAGATTTTGGATTTCCATTCATTGTTGCATTTTTCTTCCTGCCCACCGCCCCCCCCCACCAGTTCGTTCTTCTCTATGAAAAGTAGAATTCCTTGATTGGTATACAATCCCTCCGCCCCAAGTACACTCCACTATGCAACCTTCATTCTGGACTCTTGTCATAACCATAATACCTTATCATATATCGCTTTTAAACTGTTCTCTCCCTCATCTGTTTCAATGCAGTATACATAATTTATCCAGTTTTTTTCAGTCTTACCGTAACCCTGATGTTCAGTCCCATTCTACAACAGTGACATTATGCAGTATTTGTCCTTTTGTGACTGAGATACTTCACTCAGCATAATGTCCTCCAGGGTCACCCATTTTGAATAATATTGCATGAGTTCCTTGTT
The DNA here is from genome assembly GCF_000299155.1 of Elephantulus edwardii. NCBI lineage: Eukaryota > Metazoa > Chordata > Mammalia > Macroscelidea > Macroscelididae > Elephantulus > Elephantulus edwardii. The sequence goes on along the minus strand of NW_006400065.1, from coordinate 2,243,912 downwards.
TTTCAATGCAGCATAGTATTCCATTGTGTGAATATACCACAGCTGCTCTATCCGTTCGTTTGTTGATGGGCACTTGGGTTGTTTCCAACTCCTTGCTATCGTGAACAAAGCCACGATAGACATGGGTGTGCATCTGATCCATTCTTTTCAGTTACTTTCTGTGCATCTGAAATTTGGACATTGAATAAAGATGACAGAAGAAGAATTTATGTCTTTGGATTGTGGTGTTGGAGAAGAATAGTGAGTATCACATGGACTGCTAAAAGAACAAACAAGTCTGTCTCAGAGAAAGTGCAGCCAAGAAGGTCCTTAGAGGTAAAGGCAGTGAAACTTTGTCTGACATTCTTTGGGCATGTTATCAGAAAGGTGTAGTCCTTGGAAAAAAGACATCATGCTGGGAAAGGTGGAGGGTCAGAGAAAAAGAAGAAGACCCTCAACAAGTTGGGTTGACACAGTGAGATTATGGTGGAAGATAGGGCAAGATTGTTGTGTGTTGGTCATAGGGCCACTGTGAGTTGTGACTCACTGGATGGCACAAAACTTCAAAAGCAACAGCAGCCTCACAGTATTTAAAGTCAATGTGTGATCTTTCCTGATCATTAATCTCAGAACCCCGTCTTCTTCCATTGCAAGTTTCGATTTATTCTGTGACTTTTATTTTTTTCTCAGAGTACTCCTCACTATTTGAAATAATCAGATCTCTGTAGTTTATCTTGTGAGTTCATTTTCTGCTGTCTGACCTCCTCACTGGAATGTATTTTATTTACTGCCAAATCTCCAATGTCTGGAATGATTGGATGTTCAGTAAAAAAAAAAAAAAAAAACAAAAAACACCCACATAGATATAATTTTACCTGACTAGGAACACATGAACACATGGTTATTGTTTGTTGGTAAATGTGATATTCATCCTTCACTTAAAAGAATATTAGTTTGATGTAACCATCCCTTCTGTTCACATGTTCTCATGGCTAACCCAGTCTCTTATCTAAAAGTAATAGAATTTTCCTGAGAAATTATAGTACATTCACATGATGGAATACGACGCAGCATGCAGGAGCAATGATTTTATAAATCACTATCTAACTTGTGAGGGACTGGAGAGTATTATGCTAAGTGAACGAACTCAGTCCCATAAGGACAAATACTGTATAAAACCATTATTGAAGAAATAGATAACTAGTAAAAGGTGTATGAGGATCTAAGGGAGGGAGAGTAGAAGCAGAGGGGTGAAGATGGACAAGGTGTTATCATTGTGTCACATATTTTGAAGGATAGAGGGAAATATAAAGGAAATGGGAAATATCCAGCATGAAAAACAATGTGTACAAACTTTGTAAGCAAACCAGTATACATATAGATGAAAGGTTGATCTTTGGCAGGCAATTTCATAGGTTTTGACAAATGCAGAGTCATGTCATCATCACCACAATGAAGATCATGTCTTAAATTTATAACTAAATTCTCTCCTACTCCCAAATCCTGGAAATGGTGGATTTGTTCTGTGTTCCTATCGTTTTGCCTTTTCCAGAAGGTTTCATAAGTGGACTTATACTAAACCTTTTACTGAATCTTGTGTCTTTCACATAGATATTTAACGTATTTCCCTAACATGTTTTTGTTGTTGTTGTTATGTGCCGTTGAGTCGTTTGCGACTCATAGCGACCCTGTGTACAACAGCCCTAAACCCTGCTCTATCCTGTGCCAATCGCATGGCCTCTGACGCTCCCATCCCGATTACCCCAGTCACTGAATCAATCCATCTCATAGAAGGTCTTCCCCTCCTGCGCTGTCCCTCCACCCTCCCAAGCATGATGTCCTTCTCCAAGGACCGGTCTCTCCTCACAACATATCCAAAGTATGTCAGATGAAGCCCCAGAATCTTTGCCTCCAAGGAGTAGCCTAGTTTAACCCTCTCCAGGATGAATCTGTTTTCTTGGCAGTCCAGGGTACATAATTCTTTTATTACATGCTATTAGAACATATATTGAGACAGAACTCATATGTATATCCTATGATACATGTTATTAACACATACATATTTTTGGCTTTGTTCAGGTAGCATTTTTGAAACTTCTTTATGTTTTGACATGTGTCAGTACCTAATTTCTTTTTTATGATTCAATAACACCCCATTGCATAGATAAATTATTTTGTCTGTTATTGTGTGCCAATGAATCAGAACCTACCTATACCTGACTGTTCAGTGGGTTTTTGGAGGCAGTAAATTGCATGGAAGGAGATTGCTCATCGTCTCCCATGGAGAAGTTGGTAGAGTTGGACCATCAGTTAATGTCCGTTTGAGTGGTTTGCCTATTGTCAATAATGGGGCTGTTCATCTGGAGAAAGATAGGCCATCTCCTGTTGTGATTTATGGCCTTGGAAATCTGATGGAGGAGTGCTGAGTCAGAGCTGACTGTGTGGCAATGAGTCAAGATCAGGGGCATTTAGAAGAAGAGGCTGGAGTTCTATTGAAAAATGAGTCACTGGGAACCCTGTGGAACGCAGGTCTACTCTGACCTCTAAAGTGAATTAGAATTGACTCCCTGGCAATTGGGTATTTGGTTTTGTTTTGTTTTATTATTATTATTGTTATTTTATGTGTACCGTCAAATCAAATCTGACTGGTACAGGAGGAGATTGTTCCTTCTTCTTCAGCAGAGCATCTGGTGGATTTGAACCACAGACCTGCAAGATTGCAGTGCAGCTTCTTGCCACTAGGCCACCAGAGCTCGCCAGGCAATTGGTTTATGGTGCTTCTGACTTTACCTTTTTTTTTTGTTGTTGTTGTTGTTTTGTTTGTTTATTTTATTTTATTTTTCAAATTTAGGTTATTTTTCATTTCAATGAACATCTACAGAGATTTTGGAATTCCATTCATTCATTGTTGCACCCTTCTCCCCGCACAAACCTCTCCCCCACCCCACCCCCGTTTGCTCCTCTCCTTGAAAAGTAAAAGAAAAACTCCCTCATTGGTACACAATCCCCCCGCACCTCCCCAAACCCCACCACCTACCCCCAAATATAATCCACTCTGCAACCCTCATTGCGTACTCCTACGATAAAAATAATGCCCTAAAATATAATACTTTTAGACTATTCTCTCCCCCATAGACTTCAATGCCGTAAACATATTTTATCCAGTTTTGGGTTGGGGGTAAGACTGAGAAAAACTGACTTTACCTTTTTGAAGGATTCCCCGACACTGTTTCCCACAGCTTTCCATATTTGACATTCCCACCAACAATGCATGGGGAGCGTGCCAATTTCTCCACATCCCCATCAATACCTATTATTTTCCTGCTGTTGTTACTGGTATAGCCATCCCGGTGGGTGTGAATATTTGTGTATGGGGGTTTTGTGTTAGCATATTTAGAATTTCTGCTGATTGTTCACATACCTGGGCAATAATAGTGCTGGGTCTTTTGGGTGTGTGGGGGGCGTAGGGTGTGTGTGTGTGTGTGTGTGGGTGTAGCTTTATAAGAAAACTGTCAAAGTTTCCTTCAGACTAGTTACACAGGTTTACAGTTCCAGTTTCTCTGCAACCTCACTAGAAGCTGATGTTAATGGTTGTCTTGATTTTAGCCATTCTGTTGGGTCTAGTGGCATTTCCTTATGGTTTTAATTAGTGGGTCCCTAGTGAGTAACAAGTTGTGTATTAGTAATAATAGCAAGTGCCTAGGTGGTGCAACAGGTTCATCCATGAGGTTGCTAAGTGAACGTTTGGAGGTTCATGTCCATCCAGAGGTGCCTTGGATGAAAAGACTGGCAAACTGTTTCAAAGTCAGCCATTGAAAACCTCTGGAACACAACTTCACTGTGACACACATGGGTCACCACACCCCACACCCAGTACAACTAGAGATCTTTGGCTCCGTCTTCACACTAGAGTCTAAATCTGCCCAGGACTTCTCTGCACTTGCCACAGCCTCCAGATTTGTTTTTCCTGCTTTTCCTGTTCTTACGCCTCCCCCCTCCCTCCAACAAACCAAGATTCTCACCACTGGGCCAATTGGCAGCATTATGAGAGATAGTGAAGAGATTGAGATTGTTCACAGCTTTAGTTTGCTTGGCTCCACAATCAACATTCTTGGTACCAGCGGCCAGGAAATTAAAAGACAAATTGCACTGGGAAAGTCTGCTGTCAGAGACCTCTCCAAAGTCCTGAAGAGCAACGATGTCAGTCTGGAGACTAAGGTGTGCTTGATCCAGGTCATAGTATTTGCAGTTACTTGCTATGCATCAGAGAGCTAGACAATGATTAGGGATGATGGAAGGAGAATTGATGCCTTTAAGCTACGGTGCTAGAGAAGAACAATGAATATACCAGGGACAGCTAGGAGAACAAACAGGTTCATCTAGATTTACGTCGTTGTTTACAGATATCTTGGTAAAAGCACAGCCAGAGTGCTCCTTGGAGGCAAAAGTGATGAAGCTTCATCTCTCATACTTTGGATATATTGCAAGGAGAGGCTGTACCTTGGAAAGGAATATAAGAAGACACCCCTACCCCAAAGAGATGGATTGATAAGAAAACTGGAGCGATGACTCAAGTGTGTCAGAGAAGATGAGGCTGACACAGGGATAAGACGGGGTTCAGATCCGTTGTTCACATGATCTCTGTGAGTCATACGCGACTCAGCAGTACCTAATAACAACATACATATTCTTGCTTCAGCTGTCATATCCAACCTACACTGTTAGCTTCCAATGCATCTGAAAGTTGGACAATGAATAAGGAACGTTGAAAAAGAATTGACACCTGTGAATTGTGAGGTGGGCACAGAGTATTGAACTTACCTTGGACTGCCGAGGAAAGAAACAAATCTGTCTTGAAGGTAATTGACACCTTCCTCCTTAGAGACAAGAATGGTGAAACATTATCTCACTTGCTTTCTGCATATTTTTGGGAGGCACCAGTTCTTAGAGAAAGATATGCTGGGAAAGTTAAAAGGTTGGCGAAAGAGAAGATCTTTGGTGAGATGAATTGATGCAACGATTACCACAATAGGCTTGCGTGTGGCAGAAATGTACCATCTTTATGACATGCTGAAGCTCATTGTCGTAGTCACTGTATCAGTCAATCTAGTTGGAGGTCTTCCTATCTTCCACTGACTCTCTACCTTTCCTAGTAGGATGTTTTTCTTCAAGAACTGGCCTCTCTTAAAAACAGCCCAAAGTATGGGAGATAGCATTTTACCAGCCTCGCCTCTGAGGAATTCTCTGGTTGCATTTCCTCCACAACAGATGTTTGTTCTTTTGGTATTCAGTGGGACAGTCAATACTCTCTGCCAAGATACAATTCAAATGGAGGCATGTGTTTGCTTTGAACTTCCTTATTCATTGCCCAACTTTCCAAAGTATAGAAAGCAGCTGGAAATACCAAAGCTTACATCGCTTGCACCTTGGTCTTTAGACTGACATCATGCTCTTTGGTACTTTAAAGAGATCCTTGACAGCTGATTTCCCCAATACACCACATCTTTTGATTTCCTGCAAACATACAGATAGATATCAATTTGACAGTTTCTTGTGAATTTGAATATAGACTTAGCATACCACACTCTTGGATATTTATCCACCAATTTGAAAACATAAGGCCTTGCAAAATCTTGTATGTGAATGATTACAGCACTTTTATTATTGTTTTATTATTATTATTTGTGTGTGTGTGTGTGTGTGTGTGTGTATACCGTCAAATCAGATCTGACTGGTACAGGAGGAGATTACCCCTCCTTCTCCAGCAGAGCATCTGGTGGATTCGAACCGTGCACTTTTGGGATTGCAGTGCAGCTTCTTGCCACCCGCCCACCAGCGCTCCCAGCACTTTTATTCTTAATCATTCAAAACTAGAAGCAGTCAATATTTCTTTCAGTAGAAAAAAAAGGATAAACTACCTATAACACATCTCTACAATGGGATTCTCTATGTCCTAATAAAAAGAACAGAAAAGTATGGCTGATTCTTACAAGCATTTTACTAAGAGAAAGAAGCCAGTTATTGTATTATGTCATTTGTATGATGTTCCGAAAAAGACAAAACTATAGCAATGGAATATCCATTATAATGTTTTATCAACAAACAGATGCAGGCCTGGATGTGCTTACAAACCTATGCCTATGAATTTGTATGGGAAGCCAAATATCATATCAAATATTATATGAAAAACTATATGCTTATTCAGGAATTGAAGGACTCACATAAGTTGGAATTTCTCTTGTGACAGATCACAGGAAATGAGCTGCTTCCTGCAGATAAGAGGTAGCTAGGTCCCCGGAAGAGGGAGCATAAAAGTCTATGCGTGTGAAATACTTTCTTCCTGAGCAAAGCATCAGGTTGATAATAGAGAAAAATTCGGCTTCATTTACAAGAAAATTCTCTTTATTATTTGCTTCCCCTGGTTCTCAATAAATACGCAGAGAGGTGTGGCTTGTGCTGCTTCAGTTGATTAGAACTGCTGGCCTCCTGTTTTTTACGCTCTCTGTTTTATCTCATTCTTGGTGTTTTGTCTCTTTATTAATTATTCATATACTTCTGCAACAAATTTGGAAGATAGCTGCTTGGCCAGTTGACTGGAAGAGATCAGTATTTGTTGCCATTAAAAAAAAAATACGATCCTGGTTTAAATTTAAATAGCAGCACTGTTTAACAATGTTGTCCTTCATTGGGCTATTTTCTTTTTTGCAATCATTTTTATAAGCAAGATCTGATTGTCTTCACAGCAGATCTAGGAGGCTGGTTTTATCATTCTCATTTTACAAACAGATTATGTAAGGCTCCAAAAGTTTGAAGTGACTTGCTTTGGGTTACACCAGTGGAGCCCAGACCTTCTCATGTGACTAAATACTAGGCTATTAGCCACTTTCCAAACTGCTGCACCCCACCTTTGTTTTTCTTTATGAACCGTGTCAGAAAACTGTTCTTAATCTCCCGTGGTTCCTGAAAACTTCCCTGTGATCTTAAAACAAAAAGATTCCAACAATTTAAAAAAATAATAATAATTAATCTTGACAGGTAGGAAACCAGTTCTCTTATTTTGGCTTTCATTGGAACTTGAAACAAACACCTGGTCAAACAGTTTTAGCGTTCCAGTCATTGCCAGTAAGGTGGAGAGTGAGCCTCAAAACTAAGTTATGGTCAGAGAGTTAAATGTTTGCATTTCAGATTTGAGAGGTAGGGCACTTGAGTAGCACCAAGGGTTAGGTGGGGCTGTGAGAATGTTGACTGAAATGGAGTGAATGAGGAAAGTTCAAGAAGAGAAGAGAAGAAAGCTGGATGTCTGAACAGTTCATCTCATGGCCACCCTACCAAAGGAACAGCAGAATTGAAAAGCTGCATGAAAAATCATTTTAGAGTGTTCTTTCTGCCCAGACCTTCAGGGAGCCCCCCAAGACCTGCCTGGGCTTCAGAATTGGTGTGAAGGGGTAGATGGATTTGGCCCTTAGAGAAGAATGCGATTCTCAGACTTCAGGGCTGCAGTCATGGAGGAAATGCTGCTTTGTAATCGCCCTATGTGATTAGTGCTGCCCATGTGTACAGAGTTTTCAAGTGCCATGTGAGTGACTTCTGCATGACCTTCTAGAGAACAGCCATCCTGAAAGAGTGTGTTCCATGGTGACCAAGTGCCTCACCTAGAGGTAGCCACGTCACACGTGTGACTTTAAATTCCTGACATTTCCTAATCCTGTATGCTCATGGCCATCTGAATTATGGGCACGTGCTCCCCACAAAGACTCTGAAAGTGTGTCTAGAGGCTGCCGTCTTGAAAGAACAACTGTGTTTTTGCTTAATTATCCTAATTCTTCCTGGAGATATTCTTGCAAGTTTGTACCACTGTGGTGTTTTTGTAAAATGAATGCATTCATATGATATATCAATCCAATAGGAACTACATGCATCAATATAGATGAACTTCAGAAACATAATATTGTGTGTTCAGGCCAAACAAAATAGTGTGATTCCATTTATACACTTTTTTATTACTTTACTCTTCACCCAACTTAATATGTCTCCATTATCTAATAATTGACTAAGTTTTCCTCACTTCCTCTCTATTATCATCCAAAGTAACTATCAAAGAATGTCTCTGTTAATATCTGTGCATAACCTTTTCTTGAGCTTTTTACAATAGTCATTGTTGTTATGTGCCGTAGAGTCTCCTGCTCTATCCTGTGCCAACCTCATTGTCTCCAACACATCTACTCCCACTACCCCAATCACTGAATCGATCCATCTCATCAAGGGTCTCCCTCTTCTGCACTGTCCCTCTCCATGCTCCCAAGCATGATGTCCCTCTCTAAGGACTGGTATCTCCATGCAACATGCCCAAAGTATGTCAGACAAAGCTTCAGAATTCTTGCCTCCAAGGAGCAGCCTGGTTTCACCCTCTCCAGGACAAACCTGTTTAGCAGTCCATGGTATATTAAATGCTCTTCTCCAGTACCACAGCTCAAAGGCATCAGTTCTCTTTCTGTCATCCCTAGTCACTGTCCCGCTCTCTGATGCATAACACGCAATTGGGAAGACCAGACCAGGCACATCTTAGACTCCAGCCTGACGTCATTTATAATGTTGTTATTGTGGTGGTGGTGGTGGTGGTGGTTGTTGTTGTCAAGTGCCGTGGAGTCACAGGCGACTCATAGCAACCCTATGAAGGAGAGTCCTCAATGCTTGGGTGCCTTTCATCCTCTCTCCAGGTTCATAGGGTTTCTGGAGGCAAGCTATCATGGAAGTGGATGCCACTCCTCCTTCCAAGTCATTTATAATAGTCGTCTCATAAAATATTTGTTCTTTTGTAACTGACTCATGTCACTCAGCATAATGTCGTCTAGCTTTATCCACGTCGTGCAGCATTTCACGGATTCCTTCTTGTTTTTCAGTGTTGCATGGTTCTCAATTATATAAAAGTACCAATGTATCTTTATCCATTCATCTACTGATAAGACTCTTGAGTTGTTTCCATCTCATTAATGATGTAAATAATGTTGCCGTGAACATGGTTTTTGCATTTATTGGTTCATGTCAAAGCTCTTGTTTATCTGTTGAATAGATTTTAGTAGCTCCTGCCAAGGCCTCAGAGGGAAAAATTAGGTAAACATCAAAGTTCTAGTAACTACTCTGGGAAAAAAGACAAGTTTAAAATTTAACATTCATACTCAGGTCCACACTTTAAAATGGAATTAATACTCTGCTCACAGATTGCTTTATTTACATACACCCGGTGCCTCTGAAGTCAGATTTTACTTGTATTTTCCCCTCCTTTTGATTAAACATTATTTTTTTTTCCAAATACTTATTAGATCACTGAATAGTGTGCTTGCTTCTGAATGGACTTTTCTATTTCTGTTATCTCTTTGATGGCCACTTAAAAAGCATAGCTTTCTTTTTAAATTTTAGCTCTTGGAAATGGTTAGGCATCACCAGCTGTCCTTGCATATCTAGTTTTATCATCTAGTCTTCACTGATCCTTTTGAAAGACGTCAATAATATGGAGTTGAAGAATAGTGTAAATTAAATTCAGGACTGGGTTTAAATTCCCACATAAGATAAGGTTTTCATAATGTTTGGTATTGTATACTCGTTTGCCGGTCAGGGAACCAAATGTTAGATTTAACAAAAGAGCACGAGCGCAATGGAGAGAAATAAAGAAAGGAATTGATCCCAAGAAATGAACAGGCCTTTATTGCGCGGTCTGAGACGGACGCCAAGAGACCCAGCAGCATGGCATACAGACAGCATCCAATTGGCCCACGGGCAGTTTGGGGGGGGTCCTTTTTATAGGGGCCCTGGGGAGGACGAAGATGGTATTTCTAGGAATTTGACATGTTAATTAAGTAAGGTTTTAGCACCTTTTTTCCAAGCTCAGACTCTTATCAGGATCCATTGTCTGGTCTGGTCTTTGATATGACCAGCTTAGATGTTATCAAGTTTGTCAGGAAGTGATCAAGTGTGGGGTAACTGCCATATTCTTCCTTCATATACTGTGTTTCCGTTTCAGCCCTCATTACTTGCAAACTTCTTCCTAATAAGATTTAGCATGTTGTCCTGCCTTCTTATCTAGCCCTGATGTTAAACATTTTTTATGTTTGCACTTCTATAAGTTAATGGCCAACTGATATTTGACAGAGACAAAACCCATTAAATGGGGAAATGACAGCTTCTTTAATAAGTGGTACTGGCAAAACTGGACATCAACCTGTAGAAAACAGAAAGATATAACTCTCACTCCATAAATAAAAACCAACTCAAGATGAATCAGACTTGGGAGTCCCAAAAAAAAAAAAAAATCAAACCAAAAAGATCATCAGAAAAGAAAATAAGAAGCCTCTTGTTTAAGTCCATCAGGACCTAGTGGGTAGGCCTTTGCATTTTAAGGACAGGATGGGCCCTGGCTTAAGTCTCCAGTTTGGAGGCTAATGTGTGAAGCAGTTGGATTCTGGAGTGTAGGTTTTCTTGATTTAGTTGAAAGTCAAGCGTAAAGTGGTGGGTCTTTTTCTGTTTCATTAGCAATCCTGTGTAAGCTGATTGGTCACCTGGATTTAGTTAACTATCAGCTGTGTGCTGGAAGCCTTTTGTTTAAGTCAATTCAGACCTGGTGGGCAGGCCTTTGTATTTAAAAGTCCCGTTGGTGTTAATTGCGTTTGGGAAGAGTATTGTTCTAAGTGGTATATTGAGATAATTTTGAGTTGCTATGATACTGAATTGCTGTACCACTGGTTACCCATGGTGGACAGAGGGGCTGGTAGCGCTCCTAGGTTAAGACAAGCTTGAAGCAGATTGGCCTTCATTTCTTCTTTTTCCTTGTTTCTTTGTTTTGTTGCGTTTTGTTTTGTTGTTTTAAATACACATGTTTGGTGAGTGAGAGGCACAGGAGTCAGAGAAGACGTTGTGCAGAGCTAGTAAAGGCTTGGAGGCTGAACACCCCACAGAGAGAAAGACACAGTCCGCCCAACGGAGCAGCATTCTGGGGCCAGTTAGCACTTGGTTGGTGGATGAGAGCCCGCGGAGGGTCTTCTGTGGGGCTGAGGGGGGCCGGGCACCCTGGGGCTCCCTGCTCTGAGGTTTCTGGGTGGTGATGGCAACAGCAGCTCCATGCTCAGCTCACATCATTCACAGTCTGGCAGGCAAACTCTCGCATCGCGAGATCTGGTGCATTTCTGAGTTGTAGTATTTGAGCTGCCTCTGCTCCACCTGCGTCAGCGGCTGCACCGGCTCCGGAAGTCGGTGCTCAGGTTCTTGCACAGCGTGAAGCCGATCTGGCCGCTGGGGTAGATGGGGCTGGTGCAGTAGGTGTAGACCACCACGCGGAAGAGGGATTTGCACAACTGCCGCATCTCCTTGATGAGGATCCAGGTGCAGCCACTGGCACTCCCCCTGGCAGCGGAGAATGCCATCTTCCTTGAGGGCTGTCTTCATGAGCTGATAGTTGGATTTCTTGAAGAGGTTCCTGGAGGGGCCCCTGGGGTCAGAGGAGTCCGTGATGCTAACATCAAAGGCATCCTGGTTCTGCAGAATGAATTCAAAACCATCACCTACATGGAGGGTCGGCTTTGAGGTGTGTGTGTGTGTGTGTGTGTGTGTGTGTGTGTGTGTGTTCCATCAAATCGGATCTGACTGGTACAGGAGAGGATTGTCCCTCCTACTCCAGCAGAGCATCTGGTAGATTAGAACTGCTCACCCCTGGGATTGCAGTGCAGCTTCTTGCCACTAGGCCACCAGGGCTCACCAAGGAAGAAACTTCTTAGAGACTTGGATGACATCCTCATTGATTTCACACTGGACCACGGCGTCCACTGGAGGGTGCTTCACCATTTCTCGCAGGACGCCCCCATCCCCACCCTCGATGATCAGCACCTTGGGAAGGTCGGGGGTGGCTGCAGAGGCACAGGTTGGCAATCATCTCCTGGTGGGAGAACTCGTGCCACTCGGTGCGCTGGATGACTCCATCCAACACCAGCACGTTGCCGTAGGTCTTACTGCGGAAGACAAGAATGTCCTGGGACCACGAGCCGCGCTGATGGTTCAGCAGCTGCTCCACCTGAAGCGACAAGGCCTGGCCCGGCCACAGGCTTCAGGTCCCGCGGAAGCAGCCCTCGTGGATGGTGGCACCCCCTGGAGAAGCGGGGCCAGTGCGGGACGCAGGCCTGGGACTGCAGGCCTCTCGGAGACGCAGCACCATGGGACCTGGCGTTCCTTTCTTAAACGACAAGCCTTTGGAAACTCCATGAACATTTGAGAAATGATGATAGTTATAGAACAGGATTCAGATCTTCTGTTCATAGGGTAGCTATGAGTCGTAGTCGACTTACCAGCACTTAACAGGAAGTCTATTACATGACTAGGCTTTGCAAGTATAGCCAAAAACCTGGATAAAATTGGTAAACGGGACCTTCTAAAAAGGTCTTCCTCTCCTACGCTTTCCCTCCACCCTCCCAAGAATGACGTCCCTCTCCAAGGACAGATCCCTCCTTGCAGCATGTCCAAAGTATAACAGATGAAACTTCAGAATCTTTGCCTCCAAGGAGCAGCCTGGATTCACTCTCTCTAGAACGACTTGTGTGTCCTAGCAGTCCATAGTATATTCAAATGCTCTTCTCCAGCACCACAAATCAAAGGCATCAACTCTTCTTCTATCATCCTTAGTCATTGTCCAGCTGTCTGATGCATAGCAAGTAATTGCAAAGACCATGGCCTGTATCAAGCACACCTCAGTCTCCAGACTGACATCATTGCTCTTCAGTACTTTTGAAGAGGTCTCTGACAGCAGACTTTCCCAATGCAACTTGTCTTTTAATTTCCCGGCTGCAGGTATCAAGAGTGTTGATTGTAGAGCCAAGCAAACTGAAGCTGTCAACACTCTCAGTCTATTCACCATCTATCCAGATGCTGCCAGTTGGCCCGGTGGTGAGAACCTTTGTTTTCTTGATATTGTGCTTCAACCCATATTGAAGGCTGCAGTCCTTGACCTTCTGCAGCAAGCACTTCAGGTTCTCCTCATTTTCAGCAAGCAAGGTTGTGTCATCTGCATAATGCAGATTGTTGTTGAGTCTACCTCCAATCCTGATGCCACACTTGTCCTCACAGAGCCCAGTGCTTTATCTTTTATTCATTTTCTGCCTCCTGGTATCCTTGTTGGAGTGGATTTTATTCACTGTCAAATCCCCAGAGTTTGTAACAGGTGATTGCTCAATAAGAACTTATGTATAAATATAATTTTAACTGAATTGATAACGACCAAGAGAGAGCTACGTTGGCCTAGTGGAAAGGAAGCTATGCTACCAAGCCGAAGGTGGGTGATCTTCCTCTGTGGCCCTCGGCCAGGTTCAAATTGTCTTCCTGTCAAACATTCCTCTAGGTGGTGTAGCACTGGTCTGTGCATTGCTGTACAGAGGTAACTCGTGGTTGCTGTGATGCTGAAGCCTGTGACAGTGATGTGCCAATCGTGGTAACAGGTACCCATGGTGGACAGTGTTGACTGGAGCTTCCCAACTAAATCAAGCCTGGAAGCAGGAGCGGCATCCACTTCCGAAATGGCTTGCCTCCAGAAACTGTATGTACGAACAGTGCTCAGGCTGTTCGTTCATAGGGTCACTATGAGTTGTCTACAACTCGACGGCATCAAACAACAACAACCTGAAATGAGAACATAAAAACACATGGCTATTGTATGTGGGTAAATGCAGTTGCCTTGTGATAGATATTAGATCCTTTACCTGAAAGAATATGAGTTTGATAAAACTGTCACTTCTGTTCCCAGGGCACTGAATCTCATGCCTGACCTATCCTCATAGTTAAAAGTAATATAATTTTTGGTGAAAGAAGGAAATCGAGGTAGAAAAATACACTAAGAGTTTTGTGGGGTTTTTTAATCTCTTGCTCTGTGCCCTGAGAAAACATGATTTATATTTATTTCTTTGTTATTTTTATTTTTTTATTTTATTATTTTTGTGTGAGTATACCGTCAAATCAGATCTGACTGGTACAGGAGGAGATTGTCCCTCCTTCTCCGGCAGAGCATCTGGTGGATTCGAACTATGTGCCTCTGGGATTGTAGCTGCAGCTCCTTGCCACTAGGCCACCAGAGCTCCCCTTATTTCTTTGTTATTTTTTCTTAAGGACAACAGTTGTCCATTAAAAATACACTGTGGGCCATACATGCAATTGTTCAATTTTAAATACCTTTTAAATATATCAGTTTTGACAAATGCAGAGCCATGTTATCACCATAATCAAGATGAAGTCATGGATTTACAATTAAGTTCTCTCCCACTCCCAATTCTTGAAAGCAGTAGGCCTGTTTTGTGTAGTACTATGATTTTGCCTTTTCCAGAAGTTTTCATAAGTGGACTTATACAAAACAATTTTTTTTAGTCTGGTTTCTCTTACATAAGATATTGGACCCATTTTTTGTAGCGTGTATTAGAAGTTCCTTTAATATATGTTGTTAGAACACACACTGAGATAAAACTCATGTGTATTATTATATATAATATTTATGATGATGTTGTTGTTATTGTGTGCTGTCAAGTTGCCTGTGACCCATAGCAACTCTATGGACAGCAGCTGTGAACTCTCCTCTATCCTGAGCCAGTCTCCCTGATTCCGACACACCAACCCCCATTGCCCCAATTACTGTATAAATCCCTCTCATCCAGACTCTTCCTCTCCTGTGCTGTCCCTCCACACTTCTGAGCATGATTTCCTTCTCCAAAAACCAGTCCCTCCTGGCCACATGCCCATAGTATGTGAGACAGGTCTTCAAAATTGTAGCCTTCAAGGAGAAACTTAGTTTCACCCTCACCAAGGCAGATCTGTTTTCTTTGTGGTCCATGGTATGTTCAAGATTCTTCTCTAGCACCACAACTCGAAGGTATCAATTCTTCTTCTGTCATCTTTAGTCATTGCCCAGCTCTCTGATGTATAGCAAGTAATGGCAAAGACCATGGCCTGGATTAAGTGCACCTTAGTCTCTAAACTGACATTGTTGCTTTTCAGTACTCAGGAGAGATCCCTTACAGCAGATTTTTCAAGTGGAATTCGTCTTTTGACTGCTTTCTGTCTTCTCCTTACTGCTGGTGCCAAGAGTGTTGATTGTGGAGCCAAGCAAGCTGTAATGGTTAACAACCTCAATTTCTTCTCCATCTATCTTGGTCCTGCAATTGGCCCTGTGGTGAATGTTAGTCTGGGCAAAGAGGGCCAAAGAGAAGAATGAAGAATTCAGAACTCAAAAGCTGATGGCCTTGCCTGTTGCTGATAAGAAGAGAAAACGGCCTTGCCTGTCTGGCTAAGCTAGCAGGTGGCTCGTAAATCAGAGTGGAATATCCCTCCCTAAAGACTCTGTTTATAAAAATCCTCCCCAGTAAGTTCACAGTGTGACTTCCCATCTGCCTCTCCAGGATGAGGAACTCACGCGGGAGCTCCCCTTCCCCCCCTTTAATAAAGCTGCATTAAGCTTTCTCTCATTCTTTCTGATTTCTTCTTTAAGTCCACTAACTTAACCTAACAGTGAGAATCTTTGTCTTCTTGGTAATGAGTTTCAGGTAATACTGAAGACTACAGTCCTTGACCTTCGGCAGCAAGTATTTCATGTCTTCCTCAGCTCCACCAAGCAAGGTTGTGTTACCTACATAATGCAGGTTATTGATGAATCTTCCTCTAATCCTGATGCCACATTCCTCCTCATAAAGCCCAGCATCCTGAATGATCTGTTCTTCATACAGATTGAAAAGTTATGGGGAAGGATGCATTCCTGAAGCACTCCTTTCCTGATATTTAACCATGCAATGTTTTCTTGCTCTGTTCAGAGGACTGCTTCCTGGTCCAAGTACAGGTTTTGCAGAAGCACAATCAAGTGTTCGGGACTTCCAAGTTTCCTCAAGGTTAGCCACAATTTGTTGTGGATCCACACAAATACCTTTGCATAGTCAATGAAACACAGATAGCTATCCTTCTGGTACTCTTTGCTTTCTGCCAAGATCCATCTGACATTGGTGATACTTTCTCTAAGGTCAAGACCTCTTCTAAACCCAGCTTACATTTCTATTAGGTTCTCTGTCAATATACTGTTCCAGTCGGGTTTTTTTTCTAGTCTTCGGCAGGATTTTGCTAGCACGTGATATTAGTGATATGGTTCGATAATTTCCACACTCTGGTCTGGTGACCTTTTTTTTGGAATGGGAATAAATATGAATCTCTTCCAGTCAGCTGGACAGGTAGTTGTCCTCCAGATTTCTTGGCACAACTTGGTGAGCACGTCCAAGGCAGCATCTATTTGTTGGAATATATCAGTATTGCATCAGTTCCTGGGGCTTTTTTTTGCCAAGTCCTTCAGAGCAGCCTGAACTTCCTTGTCCATCACCATTGCCTCTTGATCATACATCGTTTCATGTATCTTTTCTGTGTCAGCCAATTCTTTTTGATACACTGACTCTGTATACTCCTTCCATCTTCTTTTAATGCTTCCTGAATCATTCTATATTCTTCCCATAGCATCCTTAAGTACTGCAGCTCATGGCTTGAATTTGTTCTTTAGTTCCTTTAGCTTAAGAAATGCAGAGCAAGTTTGGTCCTTTTGATTTTCCAACTCCAACTCCTTGCACATTTCATTATAATACTTTGCCTTGTCTTTTGAGCTGCCCTTTGAAATCTTCTATTCAACTCCTTGATTTCTTCCCTTTGCTTTGGCTTCTCGGCGTTCTAGCGCAATATTCAATATCTCTTCTGACATTCATTTTGGTCTTTTCTTCTTCCTCCATCTTTGTAATTACCTTTTGCATTCTTCATGGACAATATTCTTGATATCTTCCCACAGCTCATCTGGTCTTCATTCATTATTATTCAACACCTCAAACCTGTTGCTGAGTTGGTTTTTAAATTCAGGTGGAGTTAGACTTAAGATCATATTATTAAAACTCATACATGTTTTGGCTTTTTTTCAGGTAGCATAATGGTTTTTGAGGCTCTTTTATTCTTTGGCCCATGTCAGTACTTCTTTCTACTGGTACTGCCAATCCAATGGTAGGCAGTTCAAATCCACCAACTTCTCTGAGGAAGAAAGATGGGCAATTTCCTCCCAAGAGATTTATAGCACCTGAAAACTCATTGGAGCATCAGCTATGAAGGTATTTTGGCACTTAACAACAACAGTGACACAATATACCATGGTATAGGTAAATCATTTTGTCTATCCATTCATCAATTATTGTGCATGGGGGTTGTTCGGCTGTTGTGAATAGCGGGCTGTTTCTCTGGAGAAAGGTGGGCAGTCTCTTCTGCTGTGTTTCAGAGTTTTGGAAACCTGCTGGAGAGCTGTTATGAGTTGGAACTGATTCCACGACAGTGAGTTGAGACCTGGGGCTGTTAAAGGAAAAGACTGGTTATCTAATTCTGGAAAATAAGTCACTAGGATCCTTACGGAGCACAGCTCTATACTGACACACATCGTGTCACCATGAATTGGAATTGGCTCCAAGGCCAATTATGGTGCTTCTGTCTTTATCTTTTGGAGGCTCTCCAAACTGATTCCCAGAATTCCCCACACTTGACAGTCATGCCAACAATGCATGAGTGTTCCAATTCCCCCACATCTTCATCAGCTCCTGTTATTTTCCCACTTGGTGGTGATAGGTGATTGGTATAGCCATCCTGGTAGGCGTGAACATTTGCATACACGCCTCTGTGTTAGTATATTTATCATTTCTGCTAATTGCATATATATCTAGGATAATATGTCTGGGCGATCTTTCAGTAACTGTATATGAAGTTTGTTTATAATAAATATCATTTGAATAAATATCTATGTTGGAAGATTTTCATCAACTTGAGGGCGTTGATGGAGAAAAAAATGGCATAATGAAAGTAGAAGGTGTACCCAAGCAGATATATGCATACCCATGATTATTGCTGCTTTTTTCACAATAACAAAGAGTTGGAAACAATCCAAGTGCCCATCAACAAAAGAATGGATAGAGAAGCTGTAGTATTTTCATACCATGGAATACTACGCTGCATTGAAAAACAAGGAACTCATGAAATATTATACAAAATGGGTGACCCTGGAGGACATTATGCTGAGTGAAATGTCTCAGTCACAAAAGGACAAATGCTGCATAGTGTCACTGTTGTAAAATGGAACTGACATCAGGGCTGGGGGGAACTGAAGAAAAGAGGGGATAAATAATGTGTACTGCATTGAAACAGATGAGGGATCGAACTGTTTAAAAGGGATGTATGATTAGGTATTATTGTCATGAAGGAGTCCAGAATGAAGGCTGCACAGTGGAGTGGACCTGGGGGGAGGGATTGTATAACAATGAAAGAATTTTTCTTTTACTTTTCAAAGAGAAGAGCAAATTAGGGAGCGGGGAGAGAGAGGTGGCCAGGGAGAAAAGTTCAACAACGAATGAATGGAAATCCAAAGTCTCTGTAAACTTTCATTAAAATGAATTTTAAAAAGTAGAGGGTGGATGAATTATTATTCAAAACAGAGTGAAGATATTTGAAATTGAGAGTAGGAGTGAGAGCAACCAGGATGCAATGTTTACAAGGAGAGATTGTGGGGAATTCTTTCTGGGCAGTGATCCATCAGGATTATTGAGACTTGGATATTTCCTGAGATGTCATGACTAGGGAAAGATCTCTGATGTGAGTTGGAGAAGTGAAGATTAATAGCAAGGGGAGTCAGACATGAATCAGAGCATCTGCGTAGGGCTTCTTGACCCTTTTATCCACACTTAGGATCCGGTGAGGTCCAATAACTTGGTTAAATCTCTTCATGGATCTTGGCTGGAAGAAGCCAGAAACATAGGTGAGAAAGGCACAGAGGAGGTAATGTGGGATTGTATTAGAATACCAAATTTAGAGGTCATGCCTTTGTTATCTCCAGTTATGAGATTGCTAGTCATATGTTTTGGAGTTTCTCTTTATACTTTACACCTGGTGCGTGAATGGTGGTGATTGTTATGTGCTGTCAAGTCACTTGCAACTCATAGTGGCCCTTTGTACAACAGCCCTAAACCCTGCTCTATCCCTTGCCAACCTTATTGTCTCTGACACACCTACCCCATTACCCCAGTGATGAAATCAATCCATCTCATCGAGGATCTTCCTCTCCTGCGCTGTCCCTCCACCCTCCCAAGCATGACATCCCTCTCCAAGGACTGACCCCTCCTTGCAACATGTCCAAAGTATGTCAGACAGAGCTTCAGAACCCTTGCCTCCAAGGAGCAGCCTGGCTTCACCCTCTCCAGGACGAACTTGTTTGTTCTCCCAGCAGTCTGCGGTATAGTCAATACTCTTCTCCAGCACCACAACTCAAAGGCATCAACTTTCCTTCTATCATCCCTAGTCATTGCCCAGCTCTCTGATGCATAGCAAGTACTGGCAAAGACCATGGCCTGTATCAGGCACACCTTAGTCTCCAGACTGACATCGTTGCTCCTCAGTACATTGGAGAGGTCTCTGACAGCAGACTTTCCCAAAGCAAAAAAAAGTTAGGACAAATAACACAGCAGACACTCTGGAATCAGCAAATTGAGGTCAATTCCAGGTTTTACTGCTTACCCATTGTGGGGCATTACCTAAGATCACTCACCTTCAGATTCTTTATTTGAAAAGTTAGCACAGTATTCGTAATCCTTTCAAGAAGTCAATGCAATAATGCCTGTAGAGTTATTATTAAAGATCCTCAGGGCTTGATGACAAAATTGGCTCTTTGTATGATGATGTCTTCGTATCAGGACCCAACACACCTCCATGCCCCAAAGTGGACATCCCCATACACTTGTCAGGCAAGCAGCAATAGAAGACTCTTCAACAAATGAAAGTCACATTTTCGGTATTGGGCAGTCGGTGGATGAAAGCCTTCAGGGATATAATGCCACCGGGGAAACAGTACCAGCCAGGAACAAGTCGCTAGCAGAGGGATCAGCTTTGGAGAAAAAGAAGTCCCACCAAGGACGAGGAACAATGTTTGAGTGTGAAACCTGTCGAAACAGGTATCGGAAATTGGAAAATATCGAAAACCATAAGAAATTTTACTGTTCAGAGTTACATGGACCAAAAACGAAGGTGGCTGTGAGGGAACCAGATCACAGCCCGGCACCCAGCAGCACACAACCACAGATCCTCCACTACAGAGTTGCAGCTGCTACTGGTGCCTGGGAACAGACACCCCAGATAAGAAAAAGGAGGAAAATGAAAAGTGTCGGTGATGATGATGAGCTTCAGCCAAATGAAAGTGGACCCTCTCCCAAGGACTCTGAAGGTCTTCAGCTTCCATAGCCTCTGGGTTCCACTAACAGTTTGTCCAAACACAATGTTGTCCCAGCAGGTGACTCCCAGCACAGAAACATCCCTCTTCCCACCTCACAAATTCAGCTTGTGGCCAGGGAGACTGACCAAGCAGTTGATCCAAAGCTGGCCACTATCGTGGAGCAGCAGATCAGTTCAGTTGCTCAGGATAAAATGGAGTTGAAAAGACATGGAACTGGGATCTCAGCAATACAGCACACAAATTCGCTGAGCAGACCCAGTTCATTTGACAAGCTTGAGTCCTCTGAACGAGGCTCCCCTGCCTCCTTTCAGGAGCTGATAGGACAGTGAAGGCTGGGTCTGTGACTGCAGTAGAGGTTCCTCAAGAGGACAGCCACCTTTCCCCCAATGCCTCTCAGCCTCACCAGCCTGTCTTGTCAGACACTCTTAGAGGAGAGCCTTCAGAAAGTTCCAGAAAGATCTCAAATGAAAGAAATGTGTTAGGACAGCCATCGAGACTTGTCCGGCAGCATAATATCCAAGTCCCAGAAATCTTGGTCACAGAAGAGCCAGATCGAGACCTCGAAGCCCAAGGCCACGAGCCAGAAAAATCAGAAAAGTTCAGTTGGCCTCAGCGAAGGGAAACCTTGTCAAAATTGCCCACAGAAAAACTGTCACCAAAAAAGAAGAGGCTTCGTCTGGCTGAGATTGAACATTCCTCAACAGAGTCAAGTTTTGATTCCACTCTGTCCAGGTGTCTAAGTAGAGAGAGCAGTTTGTCACATACCTCAAGTTTCATTTTTTAATTAAAAAAAAAGATAAGATCCTCAGGGCATAGAAAGTACATATTAAACATGTCTGTTGCTAAAGTGTTGATGTTAATTATCAACATTTTTTTCTATAATTATATTTTATTAATTTTCATAAACATTTACAGA
>NW_006400065.1:2213404-2221799 GCF_000299155.1 Elephantulus edwardii | reverse complement strand
ACTGGTACAATGACAGACACATAGATCAATGGAATCGAATTGAGAATCCAGAGATCAACCCATCAATCTATGGTCAACTGATCTTTGACAAGGAGATGAAATTATCAACATTTTTGATCTATCGATGCCAGTTCTCCACAGCTACTGAAATCTTCTGTTTAGTCTACCAGAGCCTCTTTCACTGCTTCGTGCTGACACAAAACAATGACTGGCCTGGGTCCCATGTACACAGTGAACACATTCCTGTATTTTTCCTTGAGCTAAGGATGGAGGTGGGCAGAACAGGAGGATGCCAGTTGGTATGCCGAGTATTGATCATATCAAGGATAAGGGTTGTGATTTCAGGAGATTACTGATGAGGGCAGAACAAAGGCCTGGGTTTGGAAGAACTACAGAGAGAAACTACAAAAGCTTGGGATTCTGTGATCTTCAGCAAGTCTGTCACACCAAGCTTTAATGTCTTCATCTACAAAGTGGTCCATTTGGATTGGGAGAGATCCAAGATCTGTGCTTATCTTTCTGAAATGCTAAATTACTAATATCCTAAGACTTCATGCTACTGAGTCTCAAATTTTTTATTATTAAATTTTATTAATTTTAATGAACATTTACAGAGATTTTGGATTTTCATTCATTCATTGTTGCACTATTTTCTCTACCCTCCTCCCCAGTTCGTTCTTCTTGTTTATTCCCCCCTTGAAAGTCTGTTTTCTCTCTTTTTTAAAAATTTATTTTATTTCATTATTTTTTGTGTGTACCGTCAAATCATATCCGACTGGTACAGGAGGAGATTGTTCCTCCTTCTCCAGCAGAGCATCTGGTGGATTCAAACCGTGCATGAAAGTCTGTTTTAATTGTCCAATAACCACAGTGCTTGTCAAAGCCAGTTCTGATTAATCTCCTTTGTCAGTGTGTCCTTTACCAGAGTCTCAAATTTTAAGATAATCTTAGAGAGTCATATATTTCAGAATTTAAGGTCCTGTGATGACCACGTTCTTAGGGTTTTTTAAATTTTTTTTCTTTTATATTGGTTTACATATAAAGTTGATAAAGTTCATATACATTGTTTTTCACACTAGATAGTTCTAATATACTAGTATGTGCTACCAAGATTTTTTTAATTAATTTTAATGAAAGTTTACAGAGACTTAGGGTTTCCAGTCATTCATTGTTGCACTTTTCTCCCTACCCACCCTCTCCCCCCAATTCACTCTTCTCCTTGAAAAGAAAAAGAAAAACTCTTTCACTGTTATGCAATCCGTCCCCCCAAGTCCACTCCACTATGCAGCCTTCATTCTGGACTTCTGTAATGGCAAAAATACCCATTCATATATCCCTTTTAAACAGTTTTCTCCCTCATCTGTTTCAAGGCAATATACATCATTCCTCCCCTCCTTTTCTGTCTTCCCTCAACCCCAATGTCAGTCTCATTTTACAACAGTGGCACTATGCAATATTTATCCTTTTGTGACTGGGATATTTCACTCAGCATAATGCCCTCCAGGGTCATCCATTTTGAATAATATTTCATTAGTTCCTTGTTTTTCAATGCTGCATAATATTCCAGTGTGTGAATATACCAGAGGTTCTCTATCCATTCATTTGTATCAAATGGGTTATTTCCAGCTCTTTGCTATTGCAAACAAAGCTGCAATAAACATGGGCGTACATGCTACCAAGATTTTAAGATTCTAGAGTTCTAAGGCTCAGAAAGTCTTTATGTTTCCAAGGATTTGTGTTTCCTAAAGTCATAAGCTTCCAAACATAACTGGCTGTTATATCAAATACTCCCATCTCTGCCCAAGAAAAGAGAAACAGACTCACCTTCATGGAAGAATGGAAGGTGGCATCAGTGCGGACCTGAAGCAGGTTGCCCAGGAAAGGCAGAGGTGTGGGACCTGGGTGAGCTTCTCTCCTTCGCCAGTTTGTTTCAGGGTATAAGGATAAGCAGGCAAGACAAGCAGAGCTCCAGAAAGATGGTGAAAACTCCTCCTAGGACCTGTGATCAGGGCCCCAGAGCCTAAATAAATAGGGGATTTTGGGGGGTGAAGGGTGTTTGGGGTTTTTTTATTTTATTTTATACTGGTTTACATACAAAGTCCATAAAGTTTATATACATTGTTTTGAGAGATCGGTTTAGCAGAAGTCTGAATAGTAAGGATTTTCGCTTTCTGGGTATTTGATAACTTCAATTAAGAATTTCTTTTGTTCGAAGGTAGTTATATAACCTATAATCTCCTCTCTGAATAAATGTAGATTGAATTCTCCCAAGAAAATACAGAGACTATTCCTTCTCTTCTAACTCCAATTCCTTCTTCCTCAAATAAATCTCTAGGTTCAACATCTCTTGAGAAGGTATATCATTGGGCTCTTTGGTTCTACAGTGAGACAATCTGGGTTCAAGTGCAGTTCTGTCTTTTCCTCAGTCAGTGAGGCCCTTCTTCTTTCTTTTTTTTTTTTTTTAGAATTCCATACAATCGATAATTTATTCATGGCAAAGAGCTTTGATAAGAAACACAAATGGTGACTAGATGGCCTACACAGGAATCAGATTGATTACTTATGTGGGAAAAAACACTGGTGATACTCAATATCAGCTGTGAAAACAAGGCCAGGTACTGGTTGTAGACCAGATCATCAGCTACTCATATGAGAGTTCAAACTGAAGTTAAAGAAAATCAAATCAAATCCACAAGAACCAAATTTTGGACTTGAGTCTATCCTTGAATTTAAAGACTCTCTCAAGAACAGGTTTAAGGCTTTGAATATCAGCATAGACAATTTTTTTCTTTTGTATTTTCAACGATTTATGAACCGTCATTATCATTATTTATTTAGACCTTCAAATTGACCCATAGCTGTTCTGTTGGAGTCCCTCTGTATGGTTTAATTTCATTTTTGACATGTTTCTGCAATCTTTTAAGCACTTCCTTGCCTTTTGGCTGTGCTAAAGGCCCTTCTTCTTTCTGTATTCATTTCCCCGACATGTCAAAAAGGTTCACTGTTATAGAAAGTCTGATTAGAAAACACAAACACACACACACAAAAAGAAAACACCAACACATAGGCTCCTTCATTCTTTGTTTATTATTGTTCTTATTGTGTTGTTGTTGATTGCCTTCGAGTCGAGTATAATTCATAGTGGCCTTATGCACGAAAGCCTGAAGCCTTTCTATAACTATTGACATTTACCAAAGTTCAGAGTTTCCTGAGGCATGTTGTTTAAGAAGTGGGTGCTGCTCCTGCTTCCAAGTTGTTATTGTTGTTGCTATTGTTGTTAAGTGCCATCTAGTCGTAGACGACTCATAGCAACCCTATGAACGAAAGACCTGAACACTTGTACACTTGTATACCTTACATCAGTTCTCCAAGTTCATAGAGTTTCCAGAGGCAAGCTATTTCAGAAGTGGATGCCACTCCTGCTTCCAAGCTTGTTTTAATCGGGGAGCTCCACCAAACACTGTCCACCATGGGTGACCATTATCACATTTGACAAACCAGTGTCACAGTGTTTAGCATCACAGTGCCATCAAATAGACTACAACTTATAACGACCATACGGGCAACAGGTCTGAAGAGTGTCTTATCCTGCATCACCCGCGGGATCTCTGTCTTGCTCAAGGCCACTGTGGTGGCCACCGTGTCACAGATCTCATGGAAGGTCTTCCTCTCTTTTGCGGACCCTCTACTTTTCACAGCACACTGTCTCTCTCCAAAGACTGATTCATGTATGGGACTACCCAACTTCCATCTCTGTCTATTCGCACTCTTCAATTCCAGCTATCCAGCCATCTATCCTTACTTTCCTTTTGCCAGACCCTAATTAGTCAGGGTTTGTTGTGGATTAAAAAGAAAAAAGAAACAAACATTCAACCAGTTGTTTTGTTTCATGTTCAAGATAATATTAATCAAAGATTATTTGTTGGTTTGTCAGACCCTTGCTGATGACTGAGAGTGTGTGTGTGTGTGTGTGTGTGTGTGTGTGAGAGAGAGAGAGAGACGGAGAGAGAGTGTGTGTGTGTGTGTGTGTGTGTGTGTGTGTGTGTTTTCAAAGTCTCAAAGTCTAGGATGTAGGGATCATTATTCTGTCTCAGTCTCTGGAGGGGAAAAATAATCTCTGGAGATATGGCCTAGTGATTGCTTTCCTTCCTAATCTAAATAAGTTATTCCCACCTTTTTTCCTTTTTTGAAAGAAAGGGTAAATCTCCTTTACTATCCTGAAATGAAACCCCCGACCTATTATCGCCTATCTGCACATCTTATTAAGAAAATCCCAATACCCTTCTCATGTGTCTAGATTCTTGGATTTGGAAATTGAATTCCTGAGGGAACCTACAAGGTTTGGTAATAGGTTTTGACTTGGCTAGGCTGAGGGATCCTTTGTCCAGGAAAGATAGTGGAAATTCTGAAAAAAACTAAGTAGCTCAAATAGCTTTCTATGCCTTGAATCAGTTGTTATGTTGTGTTTCTTGTACTGGAGATTCAGCTTTAGCCTGTTTTGTCTGTAATTGTCCTGTCATCTGCTCCTTCCAATCTGATCTCTATCTCTCTCTCTCTTACACACACACACACACACACACACACACACACACACACACACTCTGTCTCTCTGTCTCTCTCTCATGCACACTCACACCCATTCATATATGGTCTTTTATTTATCCTGTGGTCATGTGTATGCAGTGAGGATGGATAGTTTGATCTTCCCATTTGTATGAAAAGAGACGGAGAAAGTAGCTTTAGAATCGCTCCCATCACCACCCGCACCTCCAGGCTGTTGTGGAAGTAATTTTTTTGAAGTAATTTAAAAAAAATGATTGCAGAGAATATGCAATAGAAGATCACAAAGAGAGGTGTTTTATGTAGGATTCTGCGTGACAGAGATAGAAACCAAGATTGAGAGGGAGAGACAGAAAAGAGAAATGCAGAGAGAAGAACCAAAGTGAGATCAAACAGAGATGAGAGGAGGGGAGGGAGAGGGGGGAGGAAGGGGCATTGACATCGAGGAGCCAATGAATCAAAGATAAAGGCAAAGGGAGAGAATGTGTGTTTTTTAGTTTTATTGACATTGGCATTGAGAATGTGTGTTTTCGTTTTATTGACATTGGCATTGAAGGGCCAATGAATCAAAGATAAAAGCAAAGGGAAAACACGTGTTTTAGTTTTATTTAAGAGAAATACAAGACGTAGAGAGAGGGTAACAGAATTTAAAATACCTCAAACAAGCAGGAAGAAAAAGACACCCAGATAGACGGAGAAAGTGACACTGTGGCGAAGAAGGAAACAGAGGAACCAAAGAACCAGCTCTTTCTTCCCCATTCCCTCTTGTTCCCTTCTCCATTTCAGCAAAGACTCAGAGAAAGTACAGAGATGATTTAAAAAATGACAGGGATAGAGAATGAAAGAGGCAGAGACAACAAAATAAAGAGACACAGACAAACTCACGCTTCGGTGAGATGGTGAGGGAATGTTTTGCGTTCTACGGAGTAAATGCATGAAATGGAATCTTGATTCTTTTTATGCCTAATCAATATGCCTCTTTCTCTGGGGTGTTGTAATGATACCAAGGTTACCTTTATTTGCTTATTAGGTCCTAGCTTTGTGCCCAGCACCACGCTGTGTTTGTGACGAGCAGAATATCATATCTTGCAATTCAAACAACCATTTACAAGGTAGGGCAGGACTCGGCCAGGGAGGATTCACGTAACCTTAGTGCAGTGTTCATATAGTATGAGACGATTGGATAGACTTGGAGGAAGTCTTTGAAATGCCCTGGAATGATATGTACTTATGAGCAGTGCCTTGCTTGCAGGGAGAAATGCATTCAAGATATTTTTGAATGCTTGGAAGTAAAGTTTTCATTGCCATTTGGTTTGATATGTCAGTTGATGTATGATTATATTGGAGAAAAAGGTTTGCATTTCAGAAACATCTAGATAGCCTCCAATATTTGTTATCCTTTCTAACATACTAACAGAATTATATCCAGACATATGGCTACCCATAATAAAGTCTAAATTTCCCTTGTTCCTTTAGGCTGAATGTAGCCAAGTAACTAAGTTTTTTGATCAGTGGGATGTGAGTAGGAATTATATATGTCAAGCTTAGAAGCACTAGTCCAAGGTATAAAGAAACTGCCAAATACAACCAGAAATGCACAGTCTAAAGAGGATAAAATGGATGCATGGGACCTTCTAAAGATCAAATCCATGTGTGCATCAAAAACTTTTTTCCAACAGTGTGAAAAGTAAACCCACAGACTGGGAACAAACATTTGGTAATACCATCTCAGTTAAGAGTTTTATAACAAAGGCTTACAGAATACTCCTGGGCCTCCACAAGAAAAAGACGGATACCCCAATTACAAAATGGACAAAAAACATGGAAAGAACTGCTCCATATCACTGGCAATAAGAGAGATGCAAATCCAAACCACAATGAGGTACTATCTCATTCCATAAACAGTGGCAAAGTTTAACAGGACAGCAAGTAATGACTGTTGGAGAGGATGTGGCAAGATAGGAACTCTTATACATTGTTTGTGGGATTGTAAAATGGTACAACCATTCTGGAAGGCAATTTGGGACTTCTTCAAAAGGCTGAGCATAGAAATTCCATATGATTCAGCTATTCCACTACTTGGAATGTACCCCGAGAAAATGAAAACTGAGGCACAAATGGAGATTTGTACACCAATGTTCATAGCAGCATTATTCCCCATCGTAAGAATATGGAAACAGTCCAAATGTCCAGCCACAAATGAATGGATTGAGAAATTATGGTACATTCACTCAATGGAATACTACGCAGCACAAAGGAACAATGATTTTGTAAATTATTATCTAACTTGGGAGGGACTGGAGAGCATTATGCTGAGTGAACTAACTCAGTCCCATAAGGACAAATAATGTATAAAAACATTATTGTAGAATGAGTATAAGGATCCAAGAGGGGTGGGAGAGGCTGGAAGCAGAGGAATGAGGATGTGCAGGGGAGGAAGGGGATTAATGATGGAGTTGTACAATTTGATGGGCAGAGGTGGTGAGGGAAACGGAAAGATTTTTTTTTCTTGAAAACAGTGTATTCAAATTTTGTAAATAAACTAGTACAAATTTAAAAGAGAGAGAGATCTTCTTCTTGAATATTTCCTGCTTCTGATGGCCAGAATGAGGCTGTGGAGGTGGAAAAGTAAACATTCTCTGCAAGGAGGAGCAAAAAAAAAAAATATGGAAGGAGCCAGAATCTGAGACACTGTTGAACTATAGATGCTCAAACTATAGGACATACTTAAAGCAGTTATTATAAATGTTAAAGGCTTTAATGGGAAGTATAAACATTACACAAGATCAGATAATTGATTTGAGCCAAAAGAGAAATTAGAAAAAAGGATTGGATAAGACCACCAGAAATGAAAACACACTATTGCTGTTTTAGGTGCCATGGAATCCAGTAGAAGTCTTAGTGTCCCTATAACCCTATCCTGTGCCACCTACACGATCTCCATTATGCTCAATCCCATTGTGTAGTCAGTGTCACTCTATCTCATTGAGGGTCTTCCTCTCTTTTGCTGACTCTCTATCTTTCCTACTATGATGTCTTTTCCCAAGGATTGACTTCACCTGAAAATATACCCAAAATATGTGAGATGAAGTTTCACCATCCTTGCCTCTAAGGAGCGTTCTGGTTGCAAATTATTTCAAGACAGATTTGTATGTTCTTTTGGAATATATTCAGCACCCTTCTTCAACACCACAATTCCAAGGCATCTATTCCTCTTTGATCTTCATTATTCATTGTCCAACTTTCAGATGCACAGAAAGCAACTGGAAACACCACGGCTTGTATCAGATGGACCTTAGTTTTTAAAATGACATCTTTGCACTTTAACATTTTAAAGAGGTCCTTGACAGCAAATTTTTGCAAGGCAACACACCTTTTTATCTCTTGCAAGCATATTTCGACTTGACAGTTTCTTGTAAATTTGAATATAGAATTCACATATCACACTTTGGGTATTAACCCAATAGTTTGAAAATGTAAGACTACAAAATCTTGTATGTGATTGTTTACAGTATTTTTATTCTTAATAGTTCTAAACTAGAAGCAACCAATATGTCCTCCAACAGGAAGAAGGATGAATAACTTATGATATATCTATACAATGAGATTGTCTTAGCCTATTTTTAGGTATGAGCTTTGGATGCTCAAGAAGCATTGTTGTTTGTTGTTGCTATGTGCCGTTGAGTCGCTTGCGACTCATAGTGACCCTATGTACAACAGCCCTAAACTCTCCTCTATCCTGTGCCAATCACACCGTCTCTGATACACCCATCCCAATTACCCCAGTCACTGAATCAATCCACCTCATAGAGGGCCTTCCCCTCCTGCGCTGTCC
>NW_006400065.1:2208007-2211586 GCF_000299155.1 Elephantulus edwardii | reverse complement strand
GGATTACGAAGACCCATCTGTAACAAATATCCAGGCATCAGCCCACTCACAAGCACAGGGCTTGCAAGGTTCCCTCTTATGCTATCCTTGAGGTCAGAGGTTCCGTACAGGCACGGACGACCCATTTTGTCACACAGGCGTCGTGGCCAGAGAGGACAGCGAGGCGGGTGTGGCATTTTACCATGTGAAAGAAGCCAAATTAGAAATCACATACTGTATGATAACATTCTGAAAAAGTTAGAACTATTAACTATGCATCAGAAATTGCATATTGTATAAAACCATTATTGTAGAATGAGTATAAGGATCCAATAGCGGTGGGAGAGGGGGGAAACAGAGGGATGAGGATGTGCAGGGGGAAGGGGAGATTAATCATGGGGTTGTATAATTTGATGAGGGTGGAGTGAAGGAAATTGAAAGAATTTGTTCTTAAAAACAATGTATTCAAATTCTAAGCTGCACTGCAATCTCAGAAGTACACGGTTCAAATCCACCAGATGCTCTGCTGGAGAAGGAGGAACAATCTCCTCCTGTATCAGTCAGATCTGATTTGACAGTACACACACAAAATAATGAAATAAAATAAAATTTAAAAAAAAAAAACAATGTATTCAAATTCTGTAAATAAACTAGTAGAAAATTTTTCTAAAAAGAAAGCACAGCTGCCACCCAAACAGATGTATGCACACCCATGTGTATTGCCACGTTAGTCATAATAGCAAAGAGATAGACACCCATCAACAAATAATGGAAAATAAAACTATGCTACATTCACGCAATGCAATATTACACAGCACTGAAAAACAATGAACTCTTAAAACATTACACAACATGAGGACCATAGATTATGTTATGCTGAGTGAAATATCTCAGTCACAAAAGGACAAATACTGCATAACACCACTGTTGTAAAATAGGATGGGGGTTGGGGAGAATGAGAAAAGAGCGGATAGATAACGAACACTGCAATAGAACAGATGAGGGAAAGAACTGTCTGAAAGGAATATATAATGAGGCATTATATGTACGACAACAATTTAGAACAAAGATGCATTACAGGGTGGCCTGGGGCTAAAGAGTAAGAATGTTAGTTTAAAGAGTAATGTGCACCCTGTAAAAGCCATAGTATTTTCAGTTGCTTCCTTTGCCTTTGCATCTGAAAGTGGGACAATGATGAATAAGGAAGACCGAAGCAGAATTTATGCCTTTGAATTGTGCTGTTGGTGGAGTATTGAATATTCCCTGGAATACCAAAAGGACAAACAAGTTGTAGGAAACAGCCAAAGGGCTCCTTTGAGGCAAGGATAGTGAAACTTTATCTCAGATATCTGGGGCATATTTTCAAGAGAAGGTTGTTGTTATTGTTATATGATGTCAAGTTGCCTGTGACTCATAGCGACCCTATGTACAACAGCCCTATACCCTACTCTATCCTATGCCAATCTTACTGTCTCTGACACACCTACCCCCATTACCCCAGTCACTGAATCAAACCATCTCATCAAGGGTCTTCCTCTCCTGAGCTGTCCCTCCACCCTCCCAAGCATCCAAGAAAGCACCCCCCAGGCAGGACTACTCCCTCCTTGCAGCACGCCCAAAGTATGTCAGACGAAGCTTCAGAATTCTTGCATTCAAGGAGCAGCCTGGTTTCACTCTCCCTAGGATGAACCTGTTTGTTCTCCTAGCAGTCCATGATTCATTCAATACTCTTCTCCAAAACCACAGCTCAAAGGCATCAATTCTCCTATCATCCCTAGTCGTTGTCCAGCTTTCTGACACATTGCAAGTAATTGCAAAGACTATGGCCTGGGTCAGGGGTACCTTAGTCTCCAGACTGATATCTTTGCTCTTCAGTACTTTGGAGAGGTCTCTGATGGCAGACTTTCTCAATGCAATTAGTCTTTTAATTTCCTGGTTGCTGGTACCCAGAGTCTTGATTGTGGAGCCAAGCAAACTAAAGCTGTGAACAATCTCAACCTCTTCACCATCTATCATGATGCTGCCAATCGGCCCAGTGGTGAGAATCTTTGTTTTCTTGATGTTGAGCTTCAATCCACACTTAAGGCTGCAGTCCTTGATCTTCTGCAGCAAGTGTTTCAGGTCCTCCTCAGTTTCAGTAAGCAGAGTTGTGTCACCTGCATAACGCAGATTGTTGAATCTTCCTCCAATCCTGATGCCACATTTCTCCTCGTAGAACCCAGCCTCCCAGATAATCTGTTCTGCATATAGACTGAACAGGTATGTAGATTGAATACATCCATGATGTACTTTTGAAAGATGCAGTGTTTCCTTGCTCTGTTCTGACGACTGCCTCCTGACCCAAGTAAAGGGTTAGCATAGCATGACCAAGTGTTCTGGTATTCCCATTCTTCTCAGAGTCAGCCACAGTGTGTTATAATCCACACAGTCATATACTTTTGCATAGTCAATGAAACACAGACAGACATTCCTCTGGTACTCCTTGCTTTTAGCCAAGATCCATCTAACATTAAGCTATAATATCTCTAGTATCATGGCCTCTTCTAAACACAGCCTGCACTTATGATAGTCCTCTGTTGATGCACTGTTGCAGTCATTTTTGGATAATTTTCAGCAGAATCTTGCTTGCATGTGAGATAGGTAGCATTCCCTAACACTATTGTTGTTGTTAAGTGCCATCGAGTCTCAGGCGACCCTATGATATGAAGGAGAGTCCTCAATGCTTGGGTGCCTTTCATCCTCTCTCCAGGTTCATAGGGTTTCTGGATGCCACTCCTTCTTCCAAGCTTGTTTTAATCGGGGAGCTCCACCCCACTCTCTGTCCGCATCCCTAATACCAATACCTGGTATTTTGATTTACAGACTCCTAAACTCAAGAGATACTGGCTGCAGCAAAAGAAACTGACAGCATCTTGAAGCGTTCAGAATCACAGAAGCCCAGAAACCTTGAGCTATTAGTCATCATATCAAGGGCTAGGTAGGGGGAGATAAGTGTTGAATGGAGTAGATGCAGTAGAAGGAAATGCTGGTAGAACAGGGGAAAGAGTGAGTCAAGACATATGTGTCAAGGGTGGGGACAACACTAAATCTATTGGTTATTTCTATAATTGGGGAAACATCGTTCATCTGCTGTTTTCCGTAAAATGCTTGTCTGTCTGAAACTGAGCATTCAAGACAGACTACGAAGAAGGATTGGCCATCTGCTTCCGAAATAGCAGACCTTCAAACCCTATGTACTGTAGAGCACACA
Organism: Elephantulus edwardii; assembly: GCF_000299155.1. Taxonomy (NCBI): domain Eukaryota; kingdom Metazoa; phylum Chordata; class Mammalia; order Macroscelidea; family Macroscelididae; genus Elephantulus; species Elephantulus edwardii. Next base: position 2,208,357 of record NW_006400065.1, on the reverse strand, counting down.
TAGACTAACAGGGCAACTGAGGCTGAGTACTCAAGTATGGAAGCACAAAGGAGAAGGAACAGTTGTAAGCAGACACTAGTGATTGGAACATGGAGTGTGAGAACCATGAATGGAGGGAAATTGGACATTGTTAAGAAAGAAATGAAATGCATAAATATTGGTATACTAGGTATGAGTGACTAGAAGCAGGAGTGGCATCCACTTCCGAAATGGCTTGCCTCCGGAAACTCTGTGTAAGAACGGTGCTCAGGCCATTCGCTCATCGGGTCGCTATGAGTCGTCTATGACTCGACGGCATCAAACAAACAACAGGTATTAGTGAAATGAGATGGATTGGCATGGGACATTTT
>NW_006400065.1:2192706-2207176 GCF_000299155.1 Elephantulus edwardii | reverse complement strand
CAATGAATGAATGGAAATCCAAAATCTCTGTAAATGCTCATTAAAATTATTTTTAAAAAAGGGAAAAATAATGTATTCAAAATTTGTAAAAAAAAAAGTATTTGCAATGAATAAATCATTCAATGTACAGAAAAAAAACCACACAAATATATGCACCAACCAGCTCCCTACAGAACCACATTATCGAAGTCAAAAGGCTACAATTCAGGGAGCTCTGGTGGCCTAGCGGCAAAAAGCTGCACTGCAATCCCAGCAGTTCGCGGTTCAAATCCACCAGATGCTCTGCTGGAGAAGGAGGGACAATCTCCTCCTGTACCAGTCAGATCCGATTTGACGGTGCATATACACAAAAATAATAAAGTATTTTTTTAAAGGCTACAATTCAAGCTGGCAGCAAGATACAATCACAGACAGGACAGTTTCTCTGAAATGTGCACACAGGCACCTTGGGCCTGCCAATTCTGGCATCTCCTCTCCTCACCCTCCTCCATTCTCCAACAAACTTGAATAAAAGGCTCTTAGCTCTGGTTCCGTAGGGTAGTCCCAAGGGCAGCTCTGTCTCAGGCCCAGTCTCTGGTTCTCTGCCGCGGCTGCTGTGGTAGGTCTGACGAGCTCAAGAACCTCTGGCGTGGAAGGACACACTTCGTTCTCTTGCTGCCCTGAGTGACCTGTGGTGAGAGTCTTAAAATCTGTCGCTGAATCGGCTTCTTTTGGTGGTGAGACTAGGCAATCCCCTTGTGAATAGGCTCAGACACCCTATTTGCATATTCCCACCCATCCACGCGTCAAAGGCGAAGTCAATGGCTAGGAAAGGCCTTTTTGAACAATAAACCCCTCACACCACATATCTGGTCTCACAACAGCGCAAAGAACTCTTTTTGTTCAGTAACATCTGCATGCAAACATCAGGAAAGAATCATTCATCTCGATCCAGGACACTAGGAAGTGACAAGTTTGTATTCAGCACAGATTCTTATTCTGATGCTGTGATCGTCCAGTCCACCACTGGTCTCAGAACCCAGCAGCTACCAGAAAGCATCAGCTGGGGATGATCTCACATGCTTGTCTTCATCGGGAAAGAAGTGGGGCTCTGGGGTGAGAAAGCAGCAGTGGACTGAGAGATGGAGGGATGGATAACTGGCCCCACCACCCAGTCACTCCTCCCGTTTTCCCTTCCCCAGTCTGAACATCAGCTGGGGAATGAGAGAGTCTGTGTTCACACCTGGGATCCTTAACCTCCAAGTAACCACTTCCAGATATCAAATGGCCAGGCAAACCTGCTGGACACAGGGTCAGCAGGTACAGTTGATGGCACAGATTCCATTCTGGCAAAAGGGCATGGATGTCTCTGATACAGCAGCCCTGCATGTTGTCACAGATCTGGTCCCCACACCCCGGGGCTGACACAGCCACAGCCCAGAACCTGAGGGTGTGGCCCTCTTAAATGTAGTTATCAGTCCACCACCCCTGAAATGTCCTTCCCCTCCCTTCTCTCACCTTCAAGAAGCCAAAACACAGAGGGTGTTTGGGCAAGTGTTCATAGACCAATTCTGGAGGGAAGGAATGGGATCAGTGGTGAAGCAGTTTCATGCCCATCTGTTTCGTCCACCCAAGTGTGTGCTGAAGCAAGCTTTGATTCTGGTTAAACCTCAGTGGTAGTTGGGCCGATTAGCTTGGTATCTGGTTCATCAGAGCAGAGACAGTGAGCCTGGGTTTGAGCTGTCTGAGCTCTGGAAGGAGAAGAGATGCAGGGAATACTCACGGAAAGGGCCAGGAGTGGAGTTCATGCAAGGAGTGTGTTTGTTGGTTGAGGGGAGGATGAGGCAGAGGCTGAGGTGCTGCAGGATGGTGAGGACAGAAAGGAGAGGCTATGGTTGAAGGTGGGAAGTGGTAATCATGTCGGCATTGTTCTTGGACTTGAGGTTAAAGGCCTTACCCAACATGTAGCTTCTGGTCACACTCCTCTTGAGCTTCCAATAGCGGATTCTAAAGGAGTGGTTAAAAAAAATAATTACCAGGGAATGGAGGCTTGAAACTACCCTATGTATCTCTGTGACGGACTCTGATTGGTCAGGTTCATATGAGACAATTGTCAGCCCAAGACTGATGAAGACAAGATTCAAGATAAGGAAGCTCCTTGTGAACCCTCCCCTAAGTGGAGGGGGCAGAGAGAATTTTAAGAGTCATTAAGTGAAAATCTTTCTTTTGGGTTTTCATCCTTTTGATGCTCTCAACTCTAATCTCAACCCAGAACAAGTATTAGGAGTGACTTAAGTTAGTGGTTAAAGAATTGGTTTGCTAACCAAAAGGCTGGTTGTTCAAGCCCACAAGCTGCTCCACAGGAGAAAGATGTGGAAAAACCACGTCCATAAAAATATGTGTCCTTTCACAAGAGTCCACAATTAAGGTTGCATAGTGGAATGTACTTGGGGTGGTGGGAGAGGTGTGGGGGATTGTGTACCAGGGAAGGAGTGTTTCTTTTGCTTTTGAAAGATAGGAGCGAACTGGGGAGGGGAGGGAGGGCTGGGCGGGGAGAGAAGTGCAGCAATGAATGAATGGAAATCCAAAATCTCTGTAAATGCTCATTAAAATTATTTTTAAAAAATATGTGTCCTTGTCAAATATTGCAAGGGGCCACTGTTGTAAAATGGGACTGACATCAGGGTTGAGGGCAGACAGAAAACGAGGGGAGGAATGATGTGTATTGCATTAAAACAGATGAAGGAGAGAAATGTTTAAAAGGGACATATAAATGGGTATTCTTATCATTACAGAATTCCAGAGTGAAGGCTGCATAGTGGAATGGACTTGAGGGGGAGGGATTGCATAACAATGAAATAGTTTTTCTTTTCAAGAAGAGTGAATTCAGGGGAGGGGGTGGGCAGGGAGAAAAGTGCAACAATGAATGACTGGAAACCCTAAGTCTCTGTAAACTTTCATTTAAATGAATAATAATTAAAAGAGAAGTAAAAAAAGATATGTCCTTGAAAAGCCTTTGGTAATGCACACCCATGTTTATTGCTCTTTAGAGGGAAGGGTGGTGAAACTTGATCTCACATACTTTGGACATGTTCTCAAGAGAAGACAGTTCTTGACAAAAGATATCCTGCTGGGAAATGTGGGGTAAATGAAAAAGAGAAAGACTCCCCCACCGAGGTGGACTGACACAGTAACTGCAGCAACGATCATAGCGGAGATGTTGAGGATGGCTCAGGATGGCCCAGGATAGGTTCAGATCTGTTGTTCACAGGGAAGCTATGAGTCATAAGTAACTCAGTGGCACCTAATAGCAACTTAACAACATATTTAGAGATACTACATACAGGTATCAATTAAGCACAGAGTACTAATTATACAAATGAGACTCAGGGGGTGCCCACATTCCAAGGATTGAATGGAGGACAGCATGTGAAATGGGAGGAGAGCCCTTTCTTCTTGCATTTTTGGGAATAAAGTGGAATGTAATAAGCGGGGAAGAGTCTTCCTTGGAGGAGAGCATATAAAAGGAAGAGAGAACGTTATAGATTGCTCTGTTTCCCCTTAAAAAAATGTGTTGGAGGCCTGGCCCCTATCTTTGTGGGTGTACTCTTATTTGGGAAGGAGGTTTTCTCTGTTATATTAGCAAGTCCATGTCAGTATAAGGTGTGTCTTAAACCTAGTAGCTACTAAGTGATCTAAGTTAGGCATAGATGCAAGAACAAGCAAGCACTGATTGTTGTTGTTTTATGTGCCATTAGTCGACTCCAACTTATAGAGCCACCCGACACACAGCAGAGAGGAACTTTCCCAATCTTGCACCATCCTTACAATCTCTGTCCTGTTTAGCCTTTTGTTACAATCACTATGTCAATCTGTCTCACTGAGAATCTTCTTGTCCTTCTCCAGCCCTCCACCTTACCAAACACAAAATCTGTTAGGGAATGTTGGGGAGGAAGGGAGGGCCTCTGGCCAGGGTAGATCGCCTAAGCTCCTGATAAGTGCAAGCCTCCCAAAGGCCTTTAATACAGGGTAGAGAAAGCTCCCCTGCGTTTGGCTGTACCAGCTTGGGGAAGCTCGCCACCTGTGAAGATGGCTGCTGCATCTGTTGAGCTGGGAGTGGTCCGCACGAGGCTGAGGCTCTCCTATCTGATCCACATTTCCCACATCTGCTAGCCCACCCTATCCTGTCTTCCTGTTTACTTGCTCATATGTAAGGGTGCTGCAGCCCCCAATAAAGTTGAGCTGGATTGGCTCTCTCTGAATGGCTCCCGGAGTGGTGTGTCTCCGTCGTGCTTACTCTCATCAGGGTGTCGCTGTTTGTTGCCAGCAAACAGACACTGACAAACATCCTTTTCTGAAGACTGGCCTCTCCTAACAACATGCCCAATGTATATGGGAATCCCTCATCACCCTGTTTCTAAGAAGTAGCTTGGCTGTGCTCTAGCCAAGATAGATTTGTTTGTTCTTTTGGAAGTCCATATTCAACGCTCTTCATGAAAACCACAATCCAAAGCCTCAAATCTCCTTCAGTCTTCCTTACTTACTGCCCAACTTTTAAAAACATATGAAGTTATCGAAAATGTCATGGCTTGAATCAGGCGCACCTTGCTCTTGTAAAATGACATCCTTGCCCTTTAGCACTTTAAAGAGGTCTCTGGCAGCAGATTTGTTCGTCTCTTGATCTCTTGAGTGCTGGGTGTTAATTGTGAATCCTAGTAAAAAGAAATTGTTAACAACTTCAATCTTTTCTTCCTTTATTATGATGTTGCCTATCAATCCAGGTGTGGGAATATTTTCCTAGTATTTATGTTAAAGGGTGATCCATCCTGGAAATTGTTATCTTTGATATTCTTCATTACGTTCTTGAAGTCTTCTTCATCTTCAGCAAGGAAGAGCATGTCATCTGCATATCACAAGTTATTGATGAGTCTGTCTGCCATCTGATGCCTCATTCTTCTTCATATTGTCCAGCTTCTCAGATTATTTGCTCAGCATACAGACTGAATATTGTTCTTGGTGTTGTGATGTGCCATCAAGTTTTCAAAGGCTATAAATCATTTGGAAGGAGATTGTCCATCTTTCTTCACTGGAGCATTTGGTGGACTTGAACAGTATGCCTTTGAGTTGTCAGCACGATTCCTTACTGCTAGATCACAAGTGTTCCTCTTACTTGGAATGATGTTGTGTGCCATCAAACCAGAACTAACTTACAACTGACCCTCCAGCAGGTTTCCAGAGGCTATATAAATCTCACTTATCCTGAACTACCATCTCTGACACACCTGACCCCATTGCCATAGTCATTGTGTTTAATTCAGCTCATGCAGAGCCTTCCTTTCTTGTGCTACCCTTTCAAGCAGGCTGTCAAGCAGAAAGTCAAGAACTGACTTCTGACAATATGCCCAAAGTCTGTGAGACAGAGTTTCATTATCTTTGCTTCCGAGGAGCACTGTAGTTTCACCCTCTCTAGGATAGACATATTTGTTGTCTTGGCGGTCCATAGTATGTTCAACACTCTTCTCCAGCACCTCTTCTTACGCTCGCCATTAACAAAAAGTGTTGGTGGAAGCATCACTGGTGAAAAAAATAAATATCACATGAAGATCATCAAGGAACTGAGGAATAGAAGCTAGAAACAAAGATCTGATCTTAAAGCTTGAAAGGAGAAAATTTGCATCTAGAGTCAGTGCCCTAAATTCAAACATCCAGCCTCCTAAATTGTGAGCAAATACATTTCTATTCTTTAAGATCATCCACTTGTAATATTTAAAATCATCCACTTATAGAATTTTTCTAAAGATAATTTATCATTTCTGTTATAACAGTGCTAGAAAAGTAAACAAAAGGATTTGGGTTCGAATACTTGGGGTCCTTAGGGAGCCTCCTTTGTGCCTGGTGCTGCACAGATCCAATCCCACAGAGTTCCAGAATCTGCTCAGAGCAACACAGGACAGCAAGTGCAGGATGGATGGCCCTCCGTTCCTTGCAAACGTTGCTACTATCTCTCCCGTCTGCTGGAGTTCTCCCAACTCCGGAGAGATACTCTCTGCTTTTATCTGATCCTTTCAATATCACATGCTCTTTAAAAGAACATGAAAATACAAGTTTCTGGCTCAGGGTATTTAAAGAATATCCAGTTGGCAAAGAATAGTCATTTCAAAAGTCTTGACATGTATAAGTCATTAACCTTAAATGTGCTTTTTAGCATCATTATCTGTTCCAAGATCTTCCCACCATCAATACGAGAGTCTAAAAAATAAAGGCATCATCCAAAAAGCAAATAATTGCATAAGTTGAATATACACTACCCAGGAAAAAAAATATAGAGAAAACCAAATATATATGTATTTTTTTTTACTTTCCTTTATCTTCTTATCTTAAGAGAAAAAGAAATAGAAAGCATGGGTTTTCCCATGCATTTCTCTCTCAGCAGTATGTTCTAAGAAAAACCCAGATAATGATTAAAAAGGGAACACTGACATTATTTCCAATGAACGGGAAGGAATTTTTCTATGGGGAAAAAATCAATTAAAAATTTAATTTTAATTTAACACTTTTACCTTTAATACTTAAAATTTTCCTTTTAATACTTAACATTTTCATTTTAATACTTAACATTTTAATTTTATATTCTTTTTTTAATTTTATTTTATTATTTTTGTGTGAGTGTACCGTCAAATCAGATCTGACTGGTACAGGAGGAGATTGTCCCTCCTTCCCTGGCAGAGCATCTGGTAGATTCGAACCGTGCGCCTCTGGGATAACATTTTAATTTTAATACTTAACATTTTTTAGGTAAAGTGCTCAAATATTTAGTGTAAAGCGTAATTGATTTTTACATAGATATATGTACAGCAAGTACTAAGGGGCTGGTTATTCGTATCACTCAGGAATACACTCTCATCCCTCTTCTTGGTCTTTTTTTTTATCCAGGGTTAACCGGTATCTGAGCCGCCAGCAGATTTTCACAGACTGTAAATCACATGAGATGAATGATCCATTTTTCTCCCTCGAAGCTGCTGGTGAATTCGAACTACCAGAGAGGCTGTTCCCTTTGGGTTAGCGGTGTACCTCCCGACAGATCAAAGCACCAGTGGTCCATGGTGGGCTGTTATTGAGTCTTCCTCAAATCTTGATGTCATGTTCTTTTCATACAGTCCAGTTCCTTGGACTATTTACTCAGAAGATATATAAAATAGAGATGGTGAAAGGGTACAGTCTTGACACATTCTCTTTCCTAATTTTAAACCACACAATTTCCTTTTATTCTGTTCAAACAGCCATATGGGAAGCCAATACTAAATATTTGTAATAAACTGAATGCTATTTCAGGATGGAGTTCACCCTGAGGTACTAAGGCAGTCCTTAAGGGTTTACCAGATTCTTGCTTTGTATTTGCAGACCCCCTCCCTCCTGAGTCAGGAAGAAGGTTTTCAATAGAAAGAGCTTCGTACAAAGCAACAAATGCTGACGAGGTAACCCGAGTGCCCGTCAACAAAAGAATGAGTAGAAATACTAGGATACAGTCACACAATGGAATTTCACACAGCACTGAGAAACAAGCTCATAAAACATTACACAACAACTATGAGAAATCATCTCACCCCAGTCAGAATAGAAAAATTTAACAGAACAGCAAGCAACAAATGCTGGCAAGGCTGTGGAGAAACTGGAACCCTGATTCACTGTTGGTGGGAGTGTAAAATGGTGCAACCACTGTGGAAGGCGGTATGGCGCTTTCTCAAAAAGTTGCAAATAGAGATACCATTTGACCCAGCAATTCCACTACTGTGAATACACCCCAAAGAGACCCTAACTGCCACCCAAGCAGATATATGCACATCCATATTTATTGTGGCTTTGTTCATGATAGCAAGGAGTTGGAAACAACCCAAGTGCCCATCAACAAATGAATGGATAGAGAAGCTGTGGTATATTCACACAATGGAATACTACACTGCACTGAAAAACAAGGAACTCATGTAACTATCCAACGTGAATGGATCTAGAAAACATTATGCTGAGTGAATTAGCTCAGTCATAAAGGAACAAGAGCAGGATAAGTCCACAGTTATAAAATCAAGAGGATTAGGGGGTGACGGGGGTGAGGGAAGGTGGAGGACAGGAAGAAAATGGATATAAAAGGAATAAAGCACTCAAATAGGTGAAGAGAAGGTAATTCTGAAAAGAGCAGGCATTATGATGAGCAATTCGGCTAACAAGCTGATACAGGACATGGTTAGGAAATGAAGGAGGAAGAAAGGGAAGATAAACCGGCATAAATTAGTAAATGAAAAGCCACTTTCCATTCAAATCACAATTTAAAAAATGGGATTTTTTTTTTTTTTAAAGTCTTGGCCTTCTGGGAAAGGATGCAGGTAAGAGAGTAGGCCCTGAGGTCTGCAGGTGACCTGACACCCCTTACAGACAATTAAAAGTGCATTTGCCTGGGAAGAGAGTTCAAGAATGAGAAGGTTCCTGGTGCTTATTTTGGTCGAGATGTCTGCGCTCTTAGTTAGATGTACAGCCGTGTAAGGGTTCTGAAAAGCCTTGTCCTCCCCAGAAGTTGCATTTGGCACTTCTGAATGGGGTCATGGCAGAAAGGTGGGCATAGTGTGTCCCTCCCATCCCACAAAGAGCTCCCATTCTTGACGCCAAGGGCTAAGAAAGCTTGTGTCAGGAACTATCAGTCATTTGGATGAATGCTTAAGGCCTCTGGAAAACACGGGAGAACTAAGGAAGAAACTTCCTGTGTCCAACAATTAAGATATGGCGGAAGTGAAGTCAATGTTTAGGGAAGTTTTTCCAAAACAAGGGCAGCTGTCTGTAGAAGATGTAAATACAATGGTGCTGTGTAAGCCTAAACTTTTACCCTTAAAATCTCTGACTCTGGAAAAACTGGGGGAAATGCAACAAACAGCACAGAGTACAATTCACCAACAAGAAATGGCAGAAAAGGAGAAACAGCAAGTAACTCACTGATGATCCAGCACTTCCACAAACACCCTACCTAGTATTTAAGAACTAGAAAATAATTGCCATTAATATGGTAAAATTTGTGTTTGTGAATAAAACTAGTATTCATATAAATACTACAAAAGTACTCCAGGATTAAGCAAGCTTGCATTGTGCATTTAAACAGTCTGGTTTGTATTAATACAATCAGTTAAAATAATAAACTTTATGACTCTTTACCAGAGCTTAGAATTGCGGATTATATTCAGCATTCTGTGGCTCTGAGTTTCATAGACAGTGGCACAAGTGGCTCAAAGCATTTTCTGGAGACAGAGGCGCTTTTCATGTTTACTAAAATTCTGTATCTTAATATACATCTAATCTTGCATAAAATATTAATGCTGTACTTTTATGATGTTGTTGTTTGTTGTTATGTGCCGTCGAGTTGTTTGAGACTCATAGCGACCCTATGTGCAACACCCCTAAACCCTGCTCTATCCTGTGCCAATCGCATTGCCTCTGACACACCCATCCCGATTACCCCAGTCACTTAATCAATCTACCTCATAGAGGGTCTTCCCCTCCTGCGCTATCCCTCTACTCTACCCAGCATGATGTCCCTCTCTAAAGACCTGTCTCTCCTTACAACATGTCCAAAGTATGTCAGACGAAGCCCCAGAATCCTTGCCTCCAAGGAGTAGCCTGGTTTAACCCTCTCTAGGATTAATCTGTTTGTTTTCTTGGCAGTCTATGGTACATTCAATACTCTTCTCCAGCACCACAGCTCAAAGACGTCAATTCTCCTTCTATCCTCCCTAGTCATTGTCCAGCTCTCTGATGCGTAACAAGTGATTGCAAAGACCATGGCCTGTATCAGGCGCACCTTAGTCTCCAGAGAGACACTGTTGCTCTTGAGTACTTTAGAGAGGTCCTTAACAGCAGACTTTCCCATCACAATACGTTTTTTGATTTCCTGGCTGCTGGTGCCAAGAGTGTTGATCGTGGAGCCGAGCAAACTGAAGCTGTGAACAATCTCAATACTTAATAAAAAATATAATGTGTTAAAAAAAAGTCGTGTTACATGGCATGAGGTACCAGGTATTCGTCCATATTCATCAAGTCAACAAAAGATGCCAAGTTAGTCACATTTTCCTTCCAGGAAGTCTGTAAATACCCATAACCCATGACTACAGGGTGTAAACTGTGCAACAACCATGCAATGGTTCACTAAATAAACCAGTAATAGCTTGAAGGTTGATTCCCTCCATTCCCTAGAATGTGCTTCTAGAAAGGTCCTGTGGAAAGACAGAAGGCCATTTTCTTTATCTTCCTTTATCTTCTATTCTAAGGACACCAGATTTTCTATACCTTCTCTCTAGCCCAATTCACTATGTTTCTGTACCATTCAGAATGCTTCCCATTGTTCTCAGATTCATCTTTGAGCATTGTTATTCTTGTTCTTGGCCGCCATCTTGGTATTGGTCTGACTCATGGTGACTTAATACAATACAGAAGATCAACATTTCCCAGGCACTGTACGCATGAATTATTTGTCTTTATAGTTTCATGTGGGCTGAGGTGAGTAATGACCCTCAGATGAAACAGTGGAAATACCTGAACTGTGTAGCTTCCACAGGGATAATGAGAATTATCTGACATCAGCCATTCTTCCGATGGCACGCTCTACTTCCCGTTTGGGTTTAATAATTCACTGCAATGGCCACATATATCACTAAGTACGTATTAAGTTTATTAAGCTCTACAGAGTGCAATTCAGGATTAGGAGATACATAGGCAAAATCTCCCTTCTTTATTGCTAGACAGCTCTAGCAATTATAGGTTTCCTTGTAGGTCTCCTCTTGACCCCGTGAGTATAGCGTTCTCTCAGCCTGATCAAGATAGACTTCTGTGCTCACATTGGCAATGTTGTTGTTGTTATGTGCCGTCGAGTTGCTTGCGACTCATAGCGACCCCATGTACAACAGCCCTAAACTCTGCTCTGTCCTGTGCCAATCGCACTGTCTCTGACACTCCCATCCCGATTACCCCAGTCACTGAATCAATCCACCTCATAGAGGGCCTTCCTCTCCTGTGCTGTCCCTCTACCCTTCCAAGCATGATGTCCTTCTCTAAGGACCGGTCTCTCCTCACAACATGGCCAAAGTATGTTAGACGGAGACTCAGAATCCTTGCCTCCAAGGAGCCACCTGGTTTAACCCTTTCCAGGACAAATCTGTTTGTTTTCCTAGCAGTCCATGGTATTCTCAACACTCTTCTCCAGCACCACAACTCAAAGGCATCAATTCTCCTTCTATCCTCCTTGGTCATTGTCCAACTCTCTGATGCATAACAAGTGATTGCAAAGACCATGGTCTGTATCAGATGCACCTTAGTCTCCAGAGAGACACCATTGCTCTTCAGTACTTTGGAGAGGTCCCTAATAGCAGACTTTCCCATGGCAATGCGCCTTTTAATTTCCTGGCTGCTGGTGCCAAGACTGTTGACTGTGGAGCCAAGCAAACTAAAGCTGTGTACAATCTCAATCTCTTCACCATCCATCCTGATGCTGCCAATTGGTCCAGTGGCAATACATATACTAAAATTAGAACTATACAGAAAAAATTAGCGTGACCCCTGCACAAGGATGACACACAAATGTGTGAAGCGTTCCATGTTTTTATAAAAATCTATGATTAGACATTATATGTAAGACAATTCTCCAGAATAAAAGGTACATTGCAAAGAGGATTAGAGGAGAGACGAAATAAGGCAACACTGAATGAATCATTTTTTTCAAGTGAACTGGGGGAGGGGAAGGGAGGAAAACGGGCAATAATGAATGAATGTAAATCAAAACTTTCTGTAAACTTTTCATTAATATCACAATTAAAATTAAAAATTTTATTTTTTTTTAATTTTTCAAATTGTGTGTGTGTGTGTGTGTATACCGTCAAATCAGATCTGACTGGTATAGGAGGAGATTGTTCCTCCTTCTCCAGCAGAGCATCTGGTGGATTTGAACCGTGCACCTCTGGGATTGCAGTACACCTTCTTGCCACTAGGCCACCAGAGCTCGCAAAAAAAAAAAAATTATTATTTTAAAAAAAAAACAGGCTTCTTCCCAGGTTTCTCAGGACAGGTGCTTCTTGACCCTGTCATCGGCCACCACCAGCTGCCCCACAGGATCCCTTCCCAGGCCTCATATTGCATTCAGTATTACAGCTCTTGATTCATGTTACAACTTTTTTAGGAGGTTCTCTGCATTCGCTCTCTTACTTGCTCTATCACTTTCTCTTTTTCCTTTCCTCCTCTTGTAAACGCTCCCCTTCCTGATTCTCTGTGTCTGCAAAACATCTGTGGTTTTGGCTGCCTGCATTTGCAACTCCTTGTCAGTTTCCTTCCCATTAAAGTAACAATGAAGGGCCGGGGGGGGGGGGGATCATTAAAGAACAATGATATCAGTTTAAATACTAAAACGTGCCTGAGCCACACCATGGTATTTCCAATTGGTTGGACAATGCATGAGGATGACAGAAGAAGAATTGATGCTTTTGAATTGCAGTGTTGGTGAAGAAAACGGAATAAGCATTGTTGTTGTTGTTGTTGTTGTTGTTGTTGTGTACCATTGAGTCGCTTGCAATACCCTGCTCTATACTGTGCCAATCTTATTGTCTCTGACACACCTACCCACTTTACCTCAGTCACTGAATCAATCCACCTCATAGAGGGTCTTCCTCTCTGGCGCTGTCCCTCCACCCTCCCAAGCATGATGTCTCTCTCCAAGGACCTGTCCCTCATTACAACATGTCCAAAGTATGTCAGACGAAGCCCCAGAATCCTTGCCTCCACGGAGCAGCCTGGTTTCACCCTGTCTAGGACAAACCTGTTTGTTCTCCTAACAGTCCATGGTATTTTCAATACTCTTCTCCAGCACTACAGCTCTAATGCATCAATTTTCCTTCTATCATCTCTAGTCATTGTCTAGCTTTCTGATGCAGAGCAAATAATTTCAAAGATGATGGCCTGAATCAGGCACACCTTAGTCTCCAGAGTGACATTGTTGCTTTTTAGTACTTTGAAGAGGTCTCTGACAGCAGACTTTCCCAGTGCAATTCATCTTTTAATTTCCTGGCTCCTGGTACCAAGAGTGTTAATTGTGGAGCCAAGCAAACTAAAGTTGTTAACGATCTCAGTCTCTTCACCATCCATCCTGATGCTGCCAATTGGTCCAGTGGTGAAAATCTTTGTTTTCTTAACACTGAGCTTCAATCCATATAGGAGGCTGCAGTCCTTGATCTTCTGCAGCAAGGGCTTCAGGTCCTCCTCCTTTCTAGCAAGCAGGGTTGGGCTGTGTCATCTGCATAACGCAGACTGTTGATAAGTCTTCCTCCTGATGGCATATCTCTCTTCACAGAGCCCAGGTGCCAGGAAATATTTTGGGGAAACAAGGTCCTGGAGACAGTGACTCAGCTTCATCTCACACAACGCACTCACATTTCCCAGAAGCCCAAGGATCAAAGGCAGAGCCTTAAATTATTTGGGGAACAAGATGCAGGAGGAATAAACTATGAACTAACAAAAAAGAAAAGAAAATTTAAAAAAAAATTTATCTTGGAAGAAGTGAACCGGGTGCTTCTTTGAGGCAAGGAGGGAGGATGAAATTTCATCTCACATACTTTGGACATGTTTTCGGGGGAGACCAATGATCATAAAAAGGCCTCCTGCTGGAAAAGGCAGAGAGTTAGCAGGATCCTCAACCAGATGATTGACACAGTGCCTGGAACAAGGGGCTCTGGCAGGCCCAATACTGTTTCTGTCGATATAGCAGTTGTTTTTCCTCAGACTCCAATAACAATTTGCCCCTATGCCCACAGCATTCACCAAGGGTCAAATCAAGGCCCTTCCAGCTTTCACTGTCTCCTACATAAAGTGTCTGACCATTCCCTAGGCCCAAACCAATACCTTATATTAAAGATCTTTGTTATAGCAGCTCCTCACTGCAGATACCAGTTTCTGCCCTATGTAAATGTTTTCTGTAAGAAACTACCACATACACAGTGGATGTGGTGTTAGCTTAAAAATTGGCTTTTCTCAACAACTCTGAAATTGATATTGCATCCCAATAAGAATAGCAAAATTCAACAGAGCAGCAAACAACAAATGCTGGTGAGGTTGTGGAGAAACTGGGACTCTTATTCACTGCTGTTGGAAGTGTAAAGTGGTGCAACCACTATGGAAGGCAGCATGGCACTTTCTCAAAAAGTTGGAAATAGAAATATCATTTGACCCAGCAATTCCACTATTGGGAATATACCCTAAAGAAACCAGAACTACCACCCAAGCAGATATATGCTCAGCTATGTTTATTGAAGCTTTGTTCACAATAGCAAGGAGTTGGAAACAACCCAAGTGCCCCCTATCAACAAACAAATGGATGGAGAAGCTCTGGTATAGTCACACAATGGAATCCTATGCTGCATTGAAAAACAAGGAACTCATGAAATATTATACAAAATGGGTGACCCTGGAGGACATT
>NW_006400065.1:2182351-2191041 GCF_000299155.1 Elephantulus edwardii | reverse complement strand
CTTTCGATACAGTGACTCAGTATATTCTTTCCATCTTCTTTTAATACTTCCTGGATCATTTAACATTCTGCCGAAAGCATCCTTGATTATAGCAACTCAAGGTTTGAATTTGTTCTTCAGTTCCTTGAGCTTAAGATATGCTGAGCGAGTTCGGCCCTTGTCATGACAAGATTCCAGAAAAAGAAATGCATAGTAAAGTGGACTGTGGACTTGGAGGCAGGCGGGGGATTATATAACAATGAAAGATTTTTTTTTTCTTTTCAAAGAGAAAAGTGAACTGGGGGGAAGGGTGGGCAGAGAGGAAAAATTGCAACAATGAATGACTGAGAAAAAAATAAATGGGAAGAATATGCTGTAAAAAAATAAAATTAAAGGAAGAAAGGGGGGAAGAAAAAAAAGGATGACAAGAAAAATTGGCTTTACTAAGCCATTATATTGTGCCACACACACAACACCCCCCGCCCCCACTCCTGGTCTCCAGCTACCTTAACTGCAGACATATGATCTGACAAAGCATTGACAGCTGTGGGAATAATGTAAGAGAGAGAGAGTTCTTTCCACACTACAGAGCAAGACCTTGGTGATGGTATTGGAGAGAGAAGAAACTGTGGCACTGCTGTGAAGAGACTATGGCAAGGTGTAGCAGGAACTCTGAGATAAAAGCCACGGTTAATGGTTTTGCTTCCTGGATGATTGAAGAAAAAGCTGATTTGTAACTGTTCTGAGACAAACCTTGCTGGATGATTGAGGAAATCAGAGGCTTCTCACATTGGTGCTGCTGAACTGAAACCAGGACTTTCACTAATTGAGGAATTGTGTTTTACTGATAATCCAGCTTGAACTGCTGGACTAATCCTGGACTTGCATTGAGTGATTTTCTGCAGATCACAGGTTGTTGATGAGTATCCCTCCATTCCCATGGACGGCAGCAGAAACTCGTGCCTGAATTGTTGTTTTTGTTAGATGCCATCAAGTCCATCACAACTCATAATCACCCTAAAAACAACAGATCTGACTCTTTCCCACCTGCCCTAGCCTGCACTATCCTCATGACTTCTGATACACTTGAGCCCATTGTTACTGTCACTGGGTCTATCCACTTTCTTTTCTTTCTTTTTTTTTTTCGTTGTGAAAACATGTATGGGGATACAAGGAAGTGAGGGTTGGGAACAGAAGGGTGAGGATGGGAAGGAATAAAATTGCAGGGATGCAGTTGCAGGGCTGCACAATTTGGTTGGTGGGGGAAGCAGGTGAAGGAAATGAAAAGGATCCAGTGGGGACCAGACGATACAGGGCAATGGTAAGCATAGTCCAATGGTGATTAAACAAACTGTCTTATTCGCTTGTGGGTTTCTCATTTGGGAATTGGGCACAGACTCTCGGGCTTCTTCAGGCTGAACAGGGGCATTGATGTGAAGGGGGAAGGGGAGCACACTTTATCACCTTACTGGTGGTCTTGGGTTCAAGCTGCTTGCCTTCTTGTTCTGTTAGAATATATTTTCCTGACATTTACTCCCCTCTGGACTGCAAAGTGTTTTCCAAGGTGGGTCCAGGGGGGATGGCTGACTGAGCCCTGAGGTTCCATCCTCCTTTGCTTCCTATCCACGTTCTTGATGATCTTCCTCTCTGACCCTCCACCTTTCCCAGCATGATGTCTTTTTCCAGGGACTGGCCCCTCCTGACTACATGCCAAAAGTATTTTCCTTGATAAAATGACTCTAATGTTGCAGACGGCAGGCAAACTCAATCAAGACACTCAGACCAGACATGGCCTTTCTACATGACTTGCCATTCTTATTTGGTATCTGGGTTCTGAAGAGGAGCATTTCAATGAGGAACATCTAGAAAGCTGTGTTCCCAAAAAGAAAAACAGGTTCTACATGACTTCTTTTTAAATCACTCTCATTTCTCTCACACTCACTAGGTAAAGTGGCTCATTCTTGTCAGTCTGAATTCTAGGTTACAGAATTAGACTCCACTTTTTGATGAGAAAGACAATTTGGATTGAGAAACATTGTGTGATTCTTTGATAAGTTCAGCCCACCCACCAAGATAACATTTGCTTACATGGATATTAATTGTGGGTGCCTAGCCTACCCCTCAGGTGTTTTAAAACAAAGCAAACCACTGTAAAATAAAAATGTCTTTTTTTATTTTCCACTTTTGATATACGAAAGTACATTATATATGGAAACTAATAATTTTTTTTTTATTTACATTCTATACACTCCCAGGCATCTTGCTTTCTTGATTCTTCTCTCATGCCTGGAGAAGATATGGGTCTATGGAAAGCTTTGTCTTCCTTGTTCTTGTCCTTTAGTTGCATAGTGTTCCATTGCATTGATGTTGTTGTTGTTGTTGTTGTTAAGTGCCGTCGAGTGGCAGGTGACTCATAGCAATCCTATGAAGGAGAGTCCTCAATGCTTGTGTGTCTTTCATCCTCTCTCCAGGTTCATAGGTTTTCCAGAGGCAAGCTATTACGGAAGTGGATGCCACTCCTACTTCCAAGCTTGTTTTAATCGGGGAGCTCCACCCCACTCTGTCTGCATTGCATTGGGTAACCAACCATTAACACATTTGACACATCAGTGTCACAGTGTTCAGCCTCACAGCAACCACAAGTTACCGCTGTGCAGCAAGTGAACACATCAGGGCTATATGACCTAGAGGAATGTTTGAACAAAAACGATGAAACACAAGCCTGAGGGCCGCGGATCAAAAGTCACCCACCTTTGGCTTGGTAGCATCGCTTTCTGTCCACTGGGCATTGACGTATCACCTAACAAATGTCTATTGATAAGACACTAGATACTATTGTTTACTGCCGACAACATTGCAATGCAAAACCTTAAACACATATTATTTTGATTATGTGTGTGTATATATATATCTTTATAATATCAATGCTCAAATGTGAAAGCACTAGGTAAAGTGTCATTACATTTGTAATTGTGGTGATTGTCAATTACTTTCCAATTCACAACAGCGAAGTATGACAATTCTGGCTTTCCTACCTTATGTTTATAATGCCTTTTTCTTTTCTCCTACTAGTTTATTTACAAAATTTGAAGACAAACTAGAAAAAATTCTTTCCATTTCCCTCACCCCCCACCTAAAAAGATTTATAAATATAAAAATATCTTTTAAAAAATCTTAGCATATTATACCCCCAACATTTATATATGACTCAAATATCCCCCAGTTAGGAAACAAGTTGCTTCCATTAAACTGAATGATGCCTAAAAAGCAGAAAGTACTTTGTTGTTGTTGTTGTTCTTAAGTGCCGTTGAGTAGAACACAATTCATAGCAACCCTACAACAAAACACCTGAGTCTGGTTCTATAACTACCATCGTTTCTCTAAGTTCATAGTTTACAGAGGCATGTTGCTTAGGACGTGGATGGCACTCTTATTTCGTTCTTAGCTCTAAACAATGACATTTGGTGACAGTTTTTATTGGTTGGTTGGTGGGTGGGTGGGTTGGTGGGTTGGTGGATTGGGGGTTTGGGGGGTTGGTTTGATATGTGGCTACATATCTTCTGAGAGAGCGTTAGAAACTGGAGTCCCAGGTTAAACTTCTCAGGGAGAATGTTCCACAACTAGGTTTCATCTTTCCTACATAATGCTTGTTGATGTAGGAACTGTCCATTTCCCTTCTGAAGTGAGAATTGAGCCTGTCTGTGTAGCCTGTCAGAGAGAAGGTATGAAAAGAGCACTCAACACAGTTAGGTCTTGAATTATGCAAATTGGTGATGTTGCTATTCC
The DNA here is from genome assembly GCF_000299155.1 of Elephantulus edwardii. Taxonomy (NCBI): domain Eukaryota; kingdom Metazoa; phylum Chordata; class Mammalia; order Macroscelidea; family Macroscelididae; genus Elephantulus; species Elephantulus edwardii. The sequence goes on along the minus strand of NW_006400065.1, from coordinate 2,187,276 downwards.
CAATGTTTTTGCTGCACTGATATTTGAGGAGGACCAGGAAGATTGAGGGAATACTTTTTTCCCATTTCCTGCAAACAATATCACTAGAAAAACCCTCACAGTTGTGGTGGGGTTTTTTGGGGTTTTTTTTTTTACTGTGATGTGCTAGTGTTGGTCTCCCCAGACTGTGGTCTCATGCACAGTTATATATTGTGTGTCTTCCAGGAGGAAGGAGGGATCCTGGACTCAGGGCCACTTGCTCAGCTCCTGAACACATCTTAGGGGATGCTGAAAGGAGGGAGGTTAAGATACAATATGACTGGAGAACCAGCCTCACCAGAATCTAGGATAGATGCATTTCCTCTTCTGGTAAACAGACAGATCAAACTTCTTTACATGACTAATGACAAGCAGACAGAGAATTCAGAGGCTAAGTAACTAGTTTTGAAGGCTGAAGAAAATGGATGTTAGTTTTATAATTATATAACTATAGTGGGGTTTTTTTGTTTTTATGCTTTTTTTTTGCTCTTTTCAGTTTATTGCATGAAAGTGTTACACTAGTCCAAGTTAAAAGTGGACCACAAATGGTTACATTATACAAGCTGTGAAGTTTTAAACTTGTAACAAGGTCGAAGGTAAGTTTTCTACTCGTTACAAGGAAATCCTCATGTAAGTTTCAGTGAGCCACAAGCACTTAAAACCCATGAACCTTCAGCAGGTCGTCCTTAGCCAGTCCAATCTCTACAAGGAACTGGCATATGTTCTTGCGTTGGTCACCCTGTAGCTGAATTACTTCTCCATATTCTGGTTGCTCAGTTACAGTACCATTGAAGGCAAACTTCTTAAACGCCTTCACTAGTTTCTTTGTATCGTAATCATCAGCGATCCCTTGGACAGTTGTAAGGGTCTTCCTGCTGTTTCTCTGTTGAATTCTTACATGGATATAATCCTCAGTCCCAGCAGGAAGCAGGTCATCACCCTTACTTGCATCAGCAAAGGGGTCGAAAGAGTGAAGGTTCTGGATAGCGGACATACGGTTCCTTTTCCTCGGTGGAAACGGCCTGCAGAAGGCGGTGGCGGGAGAAGGCGGGCAGGGGGGACTGAGGACTGAGCGTAGGGAAGCGAGGGGGCTCGAGGGGGAGGCAGCTGAGTCCTCGGCGGCGGCTCAGTGATTGGGGCCATAACTATAGTTTTATAACTGATACCTTTGTAGAGAATTCTGAGCTTATTAATACCACCCTATCACACTTTCCCAAGTACAGTGTGCTTTTCCAGAGACTGGGCCCTCCTGACAAATATGCCCAAACTATGTGACACAAAGTCACCGTCTTTGTAAAGAACACACTGGCAGGGGGGGGGGGGGCGGGGGGGGCGGGGAGAAGGGTGTAACAATGAATGAATGGAATTCCAAAATCTCTGTAGATGTTCATTGAAATGAAAAACAAATAAATTAAAAAAAAAAAAAAGAACACACTGGCTGCACTTTTTTCAAGACAACTTGTTCTATCGTTTGGCTGTCCATGGTGCAACTTAACCTCTCTCATCTGTCAGTTTGTAATATTTCGATGATTTGCCTGTCGCTCTGATGTCTTAACCCATGGAGACACTTAAATACAAAGTATTAGCTTAAACTCGATAAAGAATTTATCACAGCCTGCAATGGAAACTATGATGGTTAACAGAAACTGCTTGCACAATGGTTCCACCTCTCAAATACCACCTGGGGTTTCTTCCATAGCTGCCGTATCTAGGTACATCTCTGCTCCATGTAGACAAACTCATAATACATATTACTAAATGGGTCACTGCTGATGAAGTATCAAGACAGAAATTTCACTCTGCTAATGATAGGGTGTTGCAAACCGGACGCAGAAAGAAAACAGGGACACAAGGAAATGAATTCTGAAAAAAGAAGGAAGGCTGCAACAGAGGTCCTCTCACGGCTTAGCACTGTGAAAAGGCCCCTTTCTTAGTCTCCCTATAGTTTTTATTTTGTTTTAGCCAATCATAAAAAAAAAAAAATTCAATCTCCGGAGACTATATTTTCCTTAAACTTAAGTGTTGCCAACATAAGAATGGGTAAGCTTAATCTTTAAACTAAGACCAAAGTTCAGAAACTGCATCCTCTCAGGTCGGAGGCTGGGTGGAAATCTCTGTTTGCAGAGGGCATCCATGTCTCCTAGAGTGAGGGGGGCTGGGTGGAATTCTCTGTTTGCAAAGGGTGCTCAGTCCTATCTGGACTCTGATCTCAGCTGTGGCCCAGCTGTCACTATGCTGGGGAATCCACAATAGGGTGGTATTAATAAGTTCAGAATCCTCCAAATATTTATCAGTATAAAACTATAGTTAAACAGTTATCAAACTGATACCAGTTTTACCCAGCCTGCAAAACTAGATAACTTTGCCTTAGAATTATTTTTTTTCCCATTTCTTTAGTCATGTAAAGTACTTTAAACTGCCCATTTACCAGAAGAGGAGATGCATCTTTGCTAGATTAGCATTTACCTTTTTGAAACTTTCTCTCAGTCATATGTAAAGTGTTTCTTAAACTGCGTCTTTACCAGGAAGGGAGATGCACCTTTCCTGGATTAGCATTTATCTTCTCAAACCTGTTTGTCTCAGTCATATGTTAACTATTTTATAAATTGCCTGTTTATTAGTAACTGTATATGAACCATTCTTTTTAAATGTAGAAATTCTGTAACTTTAACAAAAGTCTAACCCAAGTATAAAAACATAATGACCACTCCCAGACAGGAAGGCAGTTTTTAAAAGAATCTCCCGGATCTGTCCTCCCAGATCTGCAATAAAGTGCTTATGGATATTACAATCCATCTCTCTTAGTGGCAATTGACTACGGAAAGAACCCCTTGTGTTTTGTAACACCAGTTAAGCAATAAGCTAAGATCATAATGCAATGTAAGCAAATATCATATTATAATTGCAATGTGGTCAGGTTCACACAGACCTGAGCTGGGATCCCAAATCTATTTGCTACAGGAGCTGTACACGGCACGTCTGTTCCTTCTGCTGTGGTTTTTTTATTGTTGTGAGGTGCCATCAATTCAAGCACAAGTCACAGCAAATCTGAACCCTGTCCTATCCTGTACCATCCTCATCATCTGTGGCATACTTGAGCCTGTTGCTGCAGGCACTGGGTCAATTCATTTCATTAAGGGTCTGCTCTTTCATTTCTTTTTTATTATTATTTTATTGTTTTTATGTGAGTGTACCGTCAAATCAGATCTGACTGGTACAGGAGGAGATTGCCCCTCCTTCCCAGGCAGAGCATCTGGTGGATTCGAACCGTGTGCCTCTGGGATTGTAGTTGCAGCTCCTTGCCACTAGGCCACCAGAGCTCCCCTTGCTCTTCCATTTCTGTGCAGAAGAATGTGGGATTGGGATCAGAGGAAGACTCATCAAAATCCTACATTTCGCAGATATTTGCTTGCTGAAAATGAAGAAGACTTGAAACACTTATTAGAGAAGATCAAAGAAGACAGCCTTCAATATGGATTGTACTTAAACATCAAGAAAATAAAAATCCTCCCCGCTAGACCGATGAGCAACATCATGACTGAGAAAAGAGTAAACTTGTCAATGATTTCATCTTACTTGGATCCACAATCAATCCTATGAAAAGGAGGGCAAACCAGTGGCTGAGAGAAGACAGAAACAATTTCATCTTGAAGAAGGGAGTTGAGGGACTCAACTCCTCAAGAAGAAGAGCCTAGATTGTCATTCGCCTTCACATTTATTAGCCTTCCCCAGGAGTAAGTTAAGACAAACAACTTTGGGGTTTAGCTCCTCAGCAAGCACTGTGGTCCCTCAGACTTTACTGGCCTCTTCTCTACATCCAGGAGTTACCATCACAGTTCCAGGGACTTGTTCGTCACCCCTTCATTTGTAGGAATATGGTGGGTGGAGATAATTACTTGGTTATTTTAGCAGTCCCCCAGTTGACTGAGTGTCTGCTTATCGTGTGCACGTGGTCTGCCCTCTTCATGTGACCATGGCACATATCTAAATCTCGGCCCTCATGTCCCTCTTCATCGTGGTCTCTAGCAGTTACAGACACTGGGTCTGTCCGTCTCGTTGAGGATCTTCCTCGTTCACTAACCCCCCACCTTTCCCAGCATGAGGACTTTTTTTCCAGGACTGGCCCCTCTTAACATTATGGCCAAAGTATGTGAGCTGACATTTCATCATCCTCACCACTAAAGGGGCACCCTGGCTGCTCCAGGGCAGCCTTGTTATTCTCAAAGAATATACCAATTATTATCCCATCCCACATATGACAGCAATGCTAACAATGAAATAGCATTAAGAAACATAGACATGGAAAAAATGGAAAAATATTCACTTCCAGCAGGTGTAAGAGATGACCTGAAAATGCAGAGGTTTTAGCAGAACTAAGCCAGGATTGTATGAAACACACCTTGAATGAAGAATGGTGTGAAACAAACATATATGAACTTTATAAGCAAACCAATAAGCAATGCTAATTTAGATTTAAAAAATAATAAAGTGGTTGATGGACAAAAAAAAGAACAAAAAGCAAAGACATGGAAATGTAAAATGGTACAGCCACTATGATATTGTGGTGTGGCACTTTCTCAAAAAGTTGGAAATAGAAATACCATTTGACTTAGCACTTCCACTTCTGGGAAAATACCCTAAAGAAACGAGAGCCACAACCCAAAAAGACGTATGCACACTCATGTTTATTGCTGCATTATTAATAATAGCAAAGGTATGAAAGCAACCCAAGTACCTGCCAACAAAAGAATGAGTAGAAATACTTCACACAGCACTGAGAAACAAGCTCATAAAACATTACACAACAACTATGAGATATCATCTCACCCCAGTCAGAACAGAAAAATTTAACAGAACAGCAAGCAACAAATGCTGGCAAGGTTGTGGAGAAACTGGAACCCTTATTC
>NW_006400065.1:2175329-2181726 GCF_000299155.1 Elephantulus edwardii | reverse complement strand
GGGGCGGAGCAAACCTGCATGCCAAACACATGCCCGGAAAAGCACTCGACTCCAAAAGCTTGCCACTATGATTCCCGCGCTCACACCACCATGCTCCTTCTGGCAAGGAGAAGTTCCAGAGACCCTGGGAGGAGCCAACCAGGTTTCAAATTGTTTTCCTATCAAACATTCTTCCAGGTGGTGTAGCACTGGTCTGTGTGTTCCTGTACAGAGGTAACTCATGGTTGCTGTGATGCTGAAGACTGTGACAGTGATGTGCCAATCATGGTAATGGGTACCCATGGTGGACAGTGTTGGCTGGAGCTTCCCGACTAAAACGAGCCTGGAAGCAGGAGCAGCATCCACTTCCTAAATGGCTTGCCTCTGGAAACTATGTACAAACAGTGCTCAGGCCTTTCGTTCATAGAGTTATGACTCGACGGCACCAAACAACAACAACAATAGTGGAGTGTATGTACTAGTGGCGGTGGCTTGGGGCATTGCGGGGTGGGGATGGGGATTGTATACCAATGAAGGAATGTTTCTTTTACTTTTCAAAGACGAGCAAACTGGAGAGGAGGGGTAGGCAGGGAGAAAAGTGCAACGATGAATGAATAGAAATTCAAATTCTCTGTAAATGTTCATTAAAATTAATAAAATAAAATTTTAAAAACAAAAAATACACAATGTGGAGGATTCTGGAGGTTGTTATGTTGAGTGAAATATCTCAGTCACAAAAGATCAAATACTGCATAACACTGTTGTTCTAAAATAGGGCAGACGGGCAGACGTGGTGGAGTTGGGGATAGAAGGGGAAATGAGTGGATAGATAATGAACACTGTATTAGATAAGACGAGAGGAAGAACTGTCTGAAAAGAACATATGATTAGGCATTTATATTGTATGACACCAGTCTGGAATAAGGGATGCGTTGAGGAGAGGGCTGGAGGAGGGAGGAAGAAAATGTGCACAAATGGGGAGAAACTAAAAAGAAAACATGTTTGATGTTTAAAAATAAATAAATAGTCCGGCTACAGGGACAGGCCCGGTGGAGAGCAGCATGCCCAGGGTCTCGGTGATGCACGGAGGCGCAGCGGTGGGAGCGGCCCGGCATCTGGGGGTAGCGCGCTCTGCCCGGCGCGCTCGGCAATGCGCGCTCACCATTCGCGCGTGGTGTTCGCAGGCTGCTGCAGCACCGTGGTCTTCCAGTTTTTATTTATACAGCTGTGGAAGGCCTTCTCTTTGAAGTGGACTTGGAAAGGACGCGGCCAGCTATCCCAATAAGGTACTACGCGGTAATGCTCACCATGTTCTTTATCCTCAGTGTGGTGAACCACTACGCACTGAACCTCAACATCGCCATGCCCCTGCATATGATATTTCGATCCGTATTGGGGCTCTGACATTTGCTCTTCTGTTGTCGGCGAGGATGGGCATATTCCAGGAGACTCTCTACAAACAATCTGGGAAGCACGCCAAGGACGCATCGTTTTCTAATCACGCCCTTCAGCTTCCTGGTTGCATCTTCTTGACTTTGGAAGTCTATGAGCAAGCGATTCTGTTCAGTGAATCTGGTGAATCTGCGGTTAGGGGCTGAAGTGCAGGCATCTTACCCAGGTCTGTCCCTCCCTGAATCTGTCCCCTCACCTCTCAGAAACATCCGGCTGCTAATCCGAACAGTTTTGAGGAGGCAGCACAGTCCCTCGTAGGCACTCTGTTATTTACAGTTGAAAGAAGAGAGTATTTTCAGCTTTGTTGTTCGTGCAAACCTCTGGAGGTTCTGCTGTAAGTTACCTCTAATTCAAACAGCAACAAGTGAGTGAGTGAGTGAGCTTTTCATGGTGAAGTTGAGGCTTCCTGATGCACCTTCCTAAAGACTCTGAAAAATAAGCATTGCAGGCTTGAAAGGAGGTTGACATTTAGAGCGTGTAGAGGTAGTGGAGGAAGTCTAGAAACAGCTGCCTCTTGGCAAGGGGCTGGCACACATGGGAGGGAAATCCAAGGGATTTTTCACAACTGGCATTCCCCTTAGTCAAAGGAGACCCTCATCAAAGGCTGCAAGTAGAGCTGCAGGTAACATTTACCTTGAGGCGAAGGGCTTGGCAACACGACAGTCCGACAGTCCGCTAAAACTGCTTTAGAAGACTTCAATTTATTCAAGTTTGGCTGCTTTGGTTTGTGGTGGGGGTTTTTGGTTGTTGGTTTGGTTTTGGGTTTTTTTGCACGCAGTTATACTTATCTCTCTTTTTCTGAAAATACCCACGCTTCTGTTGAGATATGGCAAAACAGATTCCCCGGGTGTGGCTGTTTATAAGTAGCAGCCATTGTCCCAGCCTCCTCCTTCTGTGACTTTTTTCCCACCACCCTGCAGCCTAGCCTGGAAGCATGGTGCCTCGGATCTTGGGTGAGTCAGTCCTAGTCCTCAAGTCCCCACTAACACTCATTGCATTCTGCTTCGATCTTCACGTCTCAAACCTGCTTCTCTCTCCCCCAGTTCTGTTGTGGATTTCCCATCTTCTCATTATCTCTGACATCATCACTCTCTCTCCCAAGCTGCAAATTTCTGAATCTTAGCTCTTTCCAGAACCCTCCCTGCTTTTTCTCCCCTCCCAAGCCCAGCCTCAAGGACCACTCTAAGCTCAAAGACCAACTCTGCGATATCATGGGGACTTCTGGTGCCACATGAGCATCAGATTGATAAGCTCCCATTCGTTTTCTTCTACTTCCCAGCTGCTGTTTTCCTTGTTGAACTTCTATGCTCTAGCTCAGAAGGGCAAGCAGGTAAGGACAGACGAGATATTGAGGAGGAAGGAGAGAGAAGGCAGCTCTGTGGGTCTGATGGGGGTTCCCAGACACCAGGGACAGGACCTGGGAGCCCACTCCAGTTCTGACTCCCCCAGACTCTGAACTGTGGATGTGCCAGCCAGTGCCCAAGTGTGGAGACAAGATTTACAACCCGTTGGAGCAGTGCTGTGATGAAGGGACTATCCTACTCCTGAACCAGACCCGTGTCTGTGGCCACAACTGTCCCTACTGGCCCTGCTTCCAGCAATGTTGCCACGAGACCCTGGGCTCCTGGAATCAGTTAGTGGTGAGGTTCAGGGTCCCAGGTAAGAAGTCCAACTGCGTGTCCTCCCCCATCACCAGGATCTGCATCCAGGTAAGGGATCTAGACCTGGCCAGAGTGAACGAGGAAAGGGGACAGTTTTTCTGCCAAAGTATAGGGTTTTGGGGGGGTATTATTATCTTTGTATTAATATTTTTATATTAATTTTAATGAAAGTTTACAGAGACTTTGGATTTCCATTCATTCATTGTTGCACTTTCTCCCTGCCCACCCCTCCTCCCCAATTCACTCTTTGAAAAGTAAAAGAAAAATTCTTTCATTGTTATAGAATCCCTCCCCCCAAGTCTACTCCACTATGGACTTCGTTCTGGACTCCTGTCATGACAATAATACCTAATCATACATCTCTTTTAACAATTCTCTCCCTCATCTGTTTCAATGCAGCATCCATTATTTATCCTCTCTTTCTCAGTCTCCCCCCAACCCTGATGTCAGTCCTGTTTTACAAGTGGCACTATTTGCAATATTTATTCTTTTGTGACTGAGATATATCACTCAGCATAATGTTCTCCAAGATCACCCATTTTGTAAAATGGTGCATGCGTTCCTTGTTTTTCAATGCAGCATAGTATTCCATTGTGTGAATACATGTACCAGAGCTTCTCTATCCATTCTTTTGTGGATGGGCACTTGAATTGTTTCCAGCTTTTTGCTATTGTGAACAAAGCCGATAAACAAGGATGTGCATGTATCTGCTTGAATGGCAGTTATGGTTTCTTTAGGGTATATTTCCTATAGTAGAATTGCTGAGTCAAATGGTATTTCTATTTCCAATTTTCTGAGAAAGCGCCATACAGCCTTCCAGAGTGGTAGCACCATTTTACGCTCCCACTAACAGTGAATAAGGGTTCCAGTTTCTCTGCAATCTCACCAGCATTTTATGTTTGCTACTCTGTTAAATTTTGCTATTCTTACTGGGGTAAGATGATATCTCATAGTTGGTTTATTATATTAATATTTTAACAAAAGTTTACAGAAAACTTGGATTTTCATTCATTCATTGTTGCACATTTTCCTCCCTACCCCCTTCCTAGTTCACTTTGCTCTTTTAAAAGATTCTTTCACTGTTGCACAATTTCCTCCCTCCCCCCACTCCCCAGTCCACTTTGCCATGCACTTCTTAATCTGGATTGTTTTCATGCAAATAATACCTAATCATATATTTCTTTTAGACAATTCTTTCCCTCTTCTGTTTAAATGCAGTGTTCATTATTTATTCCCTCATTTCTTCATTTCCCCCCAACCCATATCAGTCCTGTTTTATAACAGTGTCTGCCAATATATTGTTATTGTTATTGGTGTTGTTGTTGTTGTTAGGTGCCATTGAGTCCCATACAACTCATAGCAACCCTATGAACAACAGCTCTGAACCCTGTCCTATCCTGTGCCAACCTTATCACCCCGGACACACTAGACCCCATTGCTGCAGTCACTGTGTTAATGCATCTCACTGAGGGTCTTCCTCTCTCTCACTGACCCTCCCCGTTTCCAAGTATGATGTCCCTTTCCAAGAAATAGCCTTTCCTAGCAACATGGCCAAAGTAAGTGAGATGAAGCTTCACCATCCTTGCCTCTGAGGAGAGCACCGGCTCCACTTTTTCCACGAATATCTCTCTTTGTTCTTTCAGCGTGGATACTCAGTACTCTTCTCCATCATCCCATCTCTAGCTTCCACCTCGGGGCAGCTGAGACAGGCATATGTTTCTGTCTCTTTCTCATGTTCTCTCCCCTCCTCTTCCTCACTTTCCCTTCCCCCTGCTCCCCACCTTCATCTGTAAATGGTGGGAGACCGTCCCAACCAACCCTCTGCTGGGAAAAAGATATTCTCAATGGATTAATCAACCCCTAGGCTTGTGATAACTTATGTTGTTGTTGTCATTGTTAGGTGCCATCAAGTAGTACACTACGACTCAAAATGATCCTGTAAACAAGAGCTGGAGACGTTGCCGGACCCTGCGCCATCCTCACGATGCCAGCCACCACGACACAGTCACCATGTCAGCCCGCCTTGCTGAAGGTCCTCCTTTATTCCTCTCACCCTCCTCCCCTTCCTCAGCATGATGTCATTTTTCAAAGGCTCTCTCTTCCTGACAACATGCTCAAACTGTGTGCAATGACTGGTGATTGATGATGGAAAGAATGAAGGGACAGCAGAAACCCCATTTTTTATAAACCCCCATTAACGCTAGAGGCAGCAGCGGGCCATAAAAATTCTTCGCTTAGGGCAAACACGAGTGCCCCGGGTAAAGCCTGGTCTGTCCTTGAAAAGTAAGGAATTAACTAGTGTCTACGTGACACAGAAGAAGTAAAGGTGGGCAAAGTAACCAGCCCATCAAAAGCCCACAAAATGACTGATCCCCCGGCCCGCCAATCTCTTTGCCCTAACAGGGGCACTCAAGAAAGAGCTATAAAAGCAAGTGGGAGGGGGAGCTCTGGTGGCCTAGTGGCAAGAAGTTGCACTGCAATCCCAGAGGTACGCGGTTTGAATCCACCAGATGTTCTGCTGGAGAAGGAGGGACAATCTCCTTCTGTACCAGTCATATCTGATCTGACGGTACACGCACAAAAAAAAAAATTAAAATAAAATAAAATAAAAAATAAAAAAAGCAAGTGGGAGGGGAAACTCGAGGCTTTTCTTCCTTCACCACCTTCCTGAGGAAGGAGAAAAGTCCCCACGCATGGGAATAATATAATAAACTATAATAAACGCTCTTAAAATTTCAGACGTTTTTTGGATTTCTTTGAGGGGTATTTCGTGGGCAGAACAAAGAACCCCTTGCGATCAGTATCAGTTTGATTATTAACTACTTAACTGCCATAAGCCTGAATGCACACTCTCTAGCCTGGCTGATGGCATTGCAGACCCAACGATGAATAGAGGCCACCACCTCCGGATACAGCCTGTTCCTTGTTTTTCAGCTGGACTCCTAGTCTTTCTGTAAACAGTTCTCCTGAGACACTTCCCCTGCTAGGCTGGAACCCAAACAAGAGTCAAAGATAAACACCGTTCAGTTGATTATTGAGTGGTGGTGGTGAAGTAACAGATCAGTTTTTATTATTATTATTATTAATTTCAATGATAATTTACAGAGACTTTGGATTTCCATTCATTCACTGATGCACTTTTCTCCCTGCACACCCCTTCCCCCAGTACACTACCCTCTTGGAAAAGAAAAATTATTTTATTGTTTTGCAATCCCTCCTCCACAGGTCTACTCCACTATGCAGCCTTGGCTCTGGACTCCCATCATGACAAAAATACCTAATCACGTATCCCTTTTATTTTTTTT
>NW_006400065.1:2168843-2173384 GCF_000299155.1 Elephantulus edwardii | reverse complement strand
AACCTAAGTGCCCATCAACAAACGAATGGCTAGAGAAGCTGTGGTATATTCGCACAATGGAATACTATGCTGCATTAAAAAACAAGGAACTCACGTATCCCTTTTAATCAGTTTTCTCCCTCATCTGTTTCAATGCAGTATTTATCCCCATCTTTCTCAGTTTCCTCCCCCCCAACCCTGATATCAGTCCTGTTGGGTGGTTGTTTTTAGGGGTTTTTTTTCTTTTTTATTTTATTATTTTGTGTATGTGTGCCGTCAAATCGAATCTGACTGTTACAGGAGGAGATTGCCCCTCCTTCTCCAGCAGAGCATCTGATGGATTCAAACCACATACCTAATCCTGTTTTACAACAATGGCACCATGAAGTATTTGTCCTTTTGTGACTGAGATATGTCACTCAGCATAATGTCCTCCATGGGACAGAACAGTTTTTAAGGCAGTCTGTTAGTAAAATTCCTTCCTCAACCATATCTATTTCTGCAAGTTCGTTGTAAAGATCCAATGATTGTATAAAGCACAATGTGAATGAAGAAAAAGTATGAAACAGAATGTATATGAATTCTGTAAGCAAACCAATATAATTTTTTTTAATGTTTAGTACCTGACCCTGTACTGGTGAATGAGTCCCAGTTTTTCTTTTTTAGGAGTTATTACTTATTTGAGCAGAGCCCAGTGCTTACATATTTAGTATTGTTTAAATATTCAGTAAATATTTTAAAATGAACTGAAGTAATTATACTATGGGAAATAAAAAAGAGAGTTAAAAAAATGCTTTGTACCAAGATCCTTTGGGTACAAGCTATTGTATTTTGCATCTGTTTAATTTTAAAAAGGTCCTTTGGGAATAGGTAAGGGACCCATCACTTGCCAGACTTCAGAGAAAAGGAATGCCATCCTTAAGGTAATAGCCAGGTTAGCCTTCAGAGTTCAAGGACCTGCTATTCTAAATGCAACAGAGGTTCCAAACCTTAAAGGAGAATTAGAGCTCCTCACCACGAAACAAAAATCCTCACTAGTGGACCAACAGGCAGCATCATGATAGATACAGAAAAAGTTACCAACGATTTCGTTTTACTTGGATCCACAATCAGAATCCATGGTATAACAGCAGTGAAGAACTCAAAACACGTGTTACGTGGGAAAAATCTGCTGTCAAGGAACCTCTCCAAGGTGCTAAGGCGCAGCGATGTCCATTTAAAAACTAAAGTACATGCACCTGATGCAAGCCATGGTATCTTCAGTTGTTTCATATGCATCTGAGAGTTGGACAATGAATAAGGAGGGCAAAAGAATCGATGCCTTTGAATTGTGGTGCTGGAGATGAGTAGTGAATATTCCTATGAACTGCCAAAAGGTAAACAAGTCTGCCTTGGAGGAGTATAGCCAGAGAGTTCCTTGGAGGTAAAGAGAGTGAAACTCCGTCTCACATACTTTGGGCATGTTGTCAGGAGGGGACAGTCCTTGGAAAAAGGCATCATGCTGGGAAAGGCGGAGGGCCAGAGAAAGAGACAAAGACCCTCAAAGCATGGATTAGCACAGTAACTCTAACAATGGACGTGAGGATGTCCGAGATAATGAGAAAGGTGCTTCTCTGATTGTTCAAATTCACCAGTGGCTGAGGGAGAAAGATAGGTGAGCACACACACACACACATGCACCCAGTGCATTTACAGCCTCGAAAAACTCACTATTGTATTGCAGCATTTCTGAAAGAAGTCAGCAAAAGAGAGATGAAGTTAAAAGTTATAACTTTTATTCAAGTGGAGCTGCCTGGCAAGTTCTCCATTCTGAAGGGATAGAGCAGAGAATTCGCAACCTCGGGAGGAGGGGCGTTTTGGGATGGGTTTTTTTATAACGGAGTATTCAGGGAAGAAAGGGAGTTGCATTCCACTTCTTAATTTACGGTCCACGGTAGGTTCAGCTAGGCTGGCAAGGCTGTTTGCTCTTCTTATCAGCAGCAGGCAAGGCCATCCACTTTGAATTCTGAATTCTTGTTCTCCCTCCTGGCCCCTTGCCCAGGCCTAACAACTATGAGTTGTTATGGGGGGGTAATTATTTGTGTGTGTGTACTGTCAAATTGGATCTGACTGGCACAGGAGGAGATTGCCCCTCCTTTTCCAGCAGAGCATCTGGTGGATTTGAACTGTGTAGCTCTGGGATTGCAGTGCAGCTTCTTGCCACTAGGCCACCAGAACTCCCTTCACTATGAGATTTGAGAAACAGTTATGAGTTGGTTTCAATAGGCAGCAATGATTTAGGGGGTTTGGGGTTTTGTTTCGGTGCACATGTCAAATGGAGATGCCAAGGAGGCAGTTGGGTAGATGGAGCCAGAGTGCAGGTGACAGCTTCAGGCTGTATACACAGTCATCTGCATTCTGTAAATGTTCAAAGTCATCCGTGAGTAAGGTCACTTGGAAGAATTTGTTGCTGTTTTTTCTTAAGTGCCGTCTAGTCAAATATGACTCCTAGTGATGCTATAGACAACAGATCTGAACTCTGTCCTATTCTGTGCCATCCTTATCATCTTTGAAATACATAAGCCTCTTGCTGCAGACACTGTGCCAAGCCATCTCTTTGAGGGTCTCCCTCTCTTTCACTGATCTACCACCTTTCCAGGCATGATGTCCTTGTCCAATGAATAGCTTCTCCTTGCAACATGCACAAAGTATGTGAGACAAAGCTTTGCCATCCTCACCTCAAAGAAGCACTCTGGCTTCACTTTCTCCAAGGCAGTCCATGGGACATTCCGTACTTTCATCCAACACCACAACTCAAAGGCATTGATTCTTCTTCCGTCATCCTTATTCATTGTCCAGCTCTCAGGTGCATAGCAGCTGATTCTCTGGAAAGATGACGGCTTGAATCAGGCACAGCCTGGTCTTTAAGTTGACATGATTGCTCTTCAGAACTTTCAAGAGGTTCCTGAGAGCGGACTTTGAACAAATGGATGGGGATGATGGTGATGATGATGATGAGGAGGAGGAGGAGGAGGAGGAAGAGGAGTATATATCATCAAATCAGATCTGACCGGTACAGGAGGAGACTGCCCCTCCTTCCCCAGCAGAGCATCTGGTGGATTCAAACCACATACCTCTGAGATTGCAGTGCAGCTTCTTGCCTCTAGGCCACCAGAGCTCCAGATGGAGTCTTTGACATGTTCACCAGTCTGTGCCAGGAAATTTGGAAAAACAACTACCGGGCCAACTGACTGGAAGAGATCCTTATTTGTCCCATTCTCAAGAAAGGTGGTGGTCCAACTGAATGCAGAAATTATCTAACAATATCATTAGTTTCACATGCAAGCAAAATATTGCTGAGTATCATTCAAAAATTATGGGAACAGTACGTTGTCAGAGAACTGTCAGAAGTTTAAGCTGCATTTAAAAGAGGTATCATTGCTGATGTCACATGGGTCTTGGCTGAATGCTGAGAGTACCAGAAGAATGTCTATTTGTACTTTATTTACTGTGCAAAGGCATTTGACTATTATAACTATCATATCATAACTGTCATTGAATATCATAACAAATTACAGCTAACATTGAGAAGAATTGGAATCCCAGAACACTTAATTATGCTTATACGAAACCTATACATATACCAATGAGCTGTTGTCTGCACAGAGCAAAGGAACACTGCATGGTTTAAAATTTTAAAAGGTGTGCATCAGGGCTGTGTCCTCTCTCCATACCTGTTCAATCTGTGTGCTGGGCAAATCATACGAGAAGCTGCACTTGATAAAGAAGAATGTGACTGGAATCAGAGGAAAATTCATCAACAACCTCTGTTATGCAGGTAACATAACTACCACAATATTATACCAGAGAGGGAACTGTGCGTGTGAACAGGATGGAGAGAAGCAGAAGGAACCAAAGATGCAGAAGTAGCACCAGGATCACCTTCTGCCACAGGAACTATGGGAAAGGAACTTTAAAGAAGGAAGTGGTCAGCTTTGCCAAATGCTGACAGACTGACCATGGACATGTAGCCACTAAGTTCCAATATTCAATGAATAGTTCTGAGACAAATGGCTAGCCATTTCAAAAACCATCGAAGTCAGACATACACACACCCCCACCGTATATCATATGTCTAGTCAAGTTAAAGATCTAAAAATGAAATACAAAATAATACTTGTTTAAGAGGGGAAAGAGTTCTATGATCTTGGGGTGGGCAGGACAGAGATTGTGATGTTGGTGCCGGGTAGGCAAGGCTCAGATCTGTTGTTCATAAGGTCTAGACATAGCTGACTTGATGACAGCTAACAAGACCATATTGCTGGAAGAAAAAAATGCTAAAACCTCTCAGATTTATATCTGAAATAAATCTATTTAATTTTAAATCTCTCTGTCTTAGTCTGAGTGCTGAGTGTATGAATTTGTAAAAACTAATAGAGCCAAAACAACTATGAGATATCATCTCACCCCAGTCAGAATAGCAAAATTTAACAGAGCAGCAAGCAACAAATGCTGGTGAGGTTGTGGAGAAACTGGAACCCTTATTCACTGTTGGTGGGAGTGTAAAATGGTGCAGCCACTGT
>NW_006400065.1:2161566-2162510 GCF_000299155.1 Elephantulus edwardii | reverse complement strand
GAAACACATAGACTATTATGGAGATTGATTTTGGAATTTAGATGCACTCTTATTGATTGTGCTTGGCCGTACATGTTCATATCCTTGAAGATGTGAATACAGTTCTTAGTGACCTTTTGAACAATAGATCTTCCCCTATCTTGCTCCAGTCTCACGACCTCCACCAAGCTCAAGCCCGCTGTTGTAATCACTCCACCTTCCTGAGGGTCTTTCTCTCTGCCACTGACGCTTTACTTTTCTATGCATGATGTCCTTTTCCAAGGACTGGCCCCTTCTCCTGACAAGGAACATCTTGTTTGTAGTTCCTCCAAGACAGAGTTGTTCTTTAAAGCAATCTATAACAACGGGGGCGGGAGAGAGACAGAGAGAGAGAGCGCACAGTTGGCCTAGCAGACAGAAAGCCACGCTCCCAAGCCAAAGGTGAGTAACTCTACTCTGTAGCCCTCAGGCCTGCCTTCAATTGTTTTTGGTGAAACATTCTTCTAGGTCGTGTAACCCTGGTCTGTCCACTTGTTGTACAGAGGAAACTCGCGGTGGCTGTGAAGCCTAACACTGTGACACTGATGTGTCAAATGCAAGAATGGTTACCCATGGTGGACAGTGTTTGGTGGAGCTCCCCGATTAAACAAGCTTGGAAGCAGGAGTGGCATCCACTTCCACAACAGCTTGCCTCAGGAAGACCTGTGAACCTGGAGAAAGGACGAAAGTTATACATGAGGTGTCCAGGACTTTTGTTCATAGGGTCGCTATGAGTCACCTGCGACTTGACAGCGCTTAACAACTCAACAATGTAATATATTCAGTACTCTTCTCCAAACCATAATTCAAAGCCATCAGTTCTTCTTTGGTCTTCCTTGTTCATTGTCCAACTTTCACACTCACATAAAGCAAATGAAAATATCATGGTTTGGTTTTTTTTAGTGTTTTTTTTATTAAATTTTATT
>NW_006400065.1:2150544-2161466 GCF_000299155.1 Elephantulus edwardii | reverse complement strand
ATAAAAAAGAAAACTAATAGAGCCTTCTACTTAAAATTTGTGTATCTTTTGATATGTGTATTAATCTTTAACTTTTTTTGCTTTCTGTTTTTACACACCACCACTCCCCTCAATTTTTAACTTGTTTTTATATGACTGAGACATACAGCATATTTTGATGTACGTACCCAGCAGTGCATTAATATCAGTTATGGGGTTGTTCTTCATTTGCGAATTGATAATAAAAAGGCAAACAACCAAGCAGGAGAAAAAAAAAGAAATTTCTAGAGAGCAGGATATGGTTTAGAACTTACCTCTTAGCAACAGGAAGTCCATAGCCAATTCCTGACTTCTCCTTGTGTGTATGAGAAGCTCGCTTGGGTTTAGCTTCCTCCAGTTGAAAAGGGAATAAATAATAACCTCTACCTCCCAAATTTGTTGTGATCACGTGGCAGGATGATTATAGAAACTTTTCAGAGGTGTCTGTGCACTATCCCATGGTGTCATGAGTATAATCTATGCAATTATGGACCATATAGTGGAAGTAAAGATACATTGTTCTCAAAGTTTGCCGCCAGCGTGCAGTAGGGAGCAGGTTAGGGCACAGGTGATTGATGTTGTTGTTGTTGTTATGTGCCATCGAGTCACTTGTGACTCATAGCGACCCTATGTACAAGAACTCTAAACGCCGTTCTATCCTAAACCCACTTATTCTCACCACTCCAGTCACAGAATTGATCTATCTCATCGAAGGTCTTCCTCTCCTGCGCCATCCCTCCACTCTGCCAAGCATGATGCCCCTCTCCAAGGACCAGTCCCTCCTTGCAACATGCCCAAAGTATGTCAGACAAAGCTTCAGAATCCTTGACTCCAAGGAGCATTCCGGCTTCACCTTTTCCAGGACAAACCTGTTTGTTCTCCTAGCAGTCCATGGTATATTCAACACTCTTCTCCAGCACCACAGCTCAAAGGCATCAATTCTCTATCATCCCTATTCACTGTCCAACTCTCCGACGCATAGCACGCAATTTCGAAGACTATAGCTCAGATCAGGCGTACCCTAGTCCCCAGCCTGATGTCGTTGTTCTTCAGTACTCTTGAGAGGTCCCTCGTAGCTGACTTTCCCAATCTGATTCGTCTCTTGATTGCCTGGCTGCTGTTACCCACAGTGTTGATTGTGAAGTCAAGTAAATTAAAACTGTTAACTATCTCAATCTCTTCTCCATCCATATACTGATGCTGCCAATTGGCCCAGTGTTGAGAATCTTTGTTTTCTTGATGTTGAGCTTCAATCCATATAGGAGGCTGCAGTCCTTGACCTTCTGCAGCAAGCGCTTCAGGTCCTCCTCAGTTTCAGCAAAGAGGGTTGTGTCATCTGCATAATGCAGGTTGTTGATGACTCTTCCACCAATCCTGATTGATACTCATATCAGTTCCACTTGTTACAGCTAGCCTTTGTTGCTGCTGTAATATTACTGTCCACATGGTTTATACTTCTCAATGGTTTTATAAAAATGGATAGTAAAGGAGTAGGTTCTTAATGGCTGTTGTTTTAATAACCTAGTACTGCTGTAGAAAAAAATTGAGCTCTGGTGGCAGTCCCATAGGGAATTGTGATGCTACCCTAAAGGCCACGCCTCTCTGACCGTTCAAATGGACCAGTGCCTCTGAGAGGAAGATCAACAATCTCCTCGCGGGTGTTTGACAGATTCAGAAACCTGCTGTAGGGTCAGCTGTAAGTGGGTTCCGATCCCACAGCAAGGACTTTGACTCTGTAACAATTAAACAAGAGTGGCTTTAACACATAGGAATTTCTTATCTCACAATTTAGGAGGTTAGGAGTCCAAATTCAGGGCCCCAGTTTTAGATGAAGGCGCTCCCTGGTGGTGTGTATTAGGTATTGAGCTGCTAAGTGGAAGGTTGGTGGTTTGAAGCCACCAGAGGAGAAAATAAACAATCTCTTCCAATGAATATTTAGAAGCGTGGAAACCCAGTGGAGGGTCTGGACGAGTCCTAGTGGGCTTGGTTTGAGTGTGGCTCTAGGGGAGAAGGAAAGGTTCACTAACTTTCAATTTTTATTTCTAAATTCCTTGGTGATTTTTTACATTTATCTTCCCATCTGATTATGCTTGCTTTCTTGGTCTGCTTTCATATATTTCAAAAGAAGTTTAAATATGGATGCGACAAGAGTTCAGTCTCACTAAGAAGCTCTGGTGGCCTAGTATGCACTGCAATCCCAAAGGCGTGAGGTTCAAATCCACTGGATCGGATTTGATGGTACACAACAGGGAGGAAACACACACACCCAAAAAAAATCCAAAAAACCTAAATAAATAAATAAATAGTTTGGCTTTACTAACATAACCAAAAAAAAAAAATCACATTCTGACCATATGAAACACAGTGGAATGAAGGCCATATGTAAAACCACAAATATGAATTTTGCATGCAAACCAACATAAATTTTTTAAAAATATGTTTTAAAAAATTCGTTTAAAAGGAGCTCTGGTGGCCTAGTGGCGAGAAGCTGCACTGCAATCCCGGAGGCTCGTGGTTCGAATCCACCAGAGGCTCTGCTGGAGAAGGAGGGATAATCCCTTCTTGTACCAGTCAGATCCGATTTGATGGTACACACAAAAAATAATAAAATATTTTTTTTTCAAATTTTGTTTTTAAAAAAAACACATTCCAATTGGGAATATTAACCACAGGTTAAAGAAGTTGGGATTTACAGTCATTTTTGAGGGGACATAACAGTTGTTAAATAGACAGCTATGAAAGCAACACTTTCCTACATGAGGTATTGGACCTCTGAACAATTATTTTAAGGTTGGTTTTAATTAGCATGTCGGCTTCTTTGTAATTTTTTTTTTATTCATTGAAGTAGAAGGAAAAGAGGAAGGACAGGCCAGTCAGTCTTCCCCGGGGTCAGCCTCCAGGCAGCTGTATTGACCACCACAGTCTAGAAGGGAGTGGGAAGCAGTGGCTGAGAGAAGAAGTTCTAAGAAAGTCCCTTGTCACAACACGTGATTCAAAAGACTTGGTGACCCTGGGAATGTGGCTGTCCCTCTCCTGACATGTTCCTCTCCACTGCAGAACTGATACACCCAGGTAAAGCAGTGTTGTTGTTGTTGTTGTTGTTGTTGATTGCCGTCGAGTCAAGCACGACTCATTGCGATCCTATGAACAAAAGACCTGTAGTCTTTCTGTAACTATCATTATTTCTCAAAAGTTCATAGAGTTTCCAGAGGCATGTTGTTTAGGAAGTGGATGCCACTCCTGCTTCCAAACCTGTCTTAATCTGGGAGCACAGCCACTGTCCACCGTGGATAACCATTACAACATTCAGCACCCCAGTGGCACAGAGTTCAATTCAGCATCACAGCCAGTCCAGGTGACCTCAATACAGTGAATTGACAGACCAGAGCTGCACCACTAGGAAGGATGTTCCTCTAAATTATAATTACACTAAGCCCCAGGGCCACAGGTCCAAGGGCCCAACCAACTTTTATAAATACAAAGGCCCTCCAGGAGGTGGTGTTGACTCTAAACAAGAGGCTTAAATAAAAAACAACCAAACATTCCTTATGACCCAACAAGAGAGCCCACTTTCAGAGTAGAACTGCTTCACCCAGTCTGCCTTTCATCCGTTTATTATTGTTAAGTGCCGTCTAGTCAAGTACAACTCATAGCAACCTTATGAACAGAAGACTTGAACCCTGTTCTAGAACTATCATCGTTTCGCTTTGTTTATAGAGTTTCCAGAGGCATGTGGTTTAGGAAGTGGACACCACTCCTGCCTCCAAACCTGATTTAATCTGGAAAAAGCATGAGGCTGCTCCTAATACCAAGGGCAGACCTGATTTCCAGAGTCCTTATCTGCTGATGTGGAGAACGTTTCATATCTCCTATGGACTCTACCCTGGTCAGCCTCTGAAGGCCCCCTATGAGCCCTGAGAGTTGAATACTTCATTATAATCTTCTCCATTTTGCAAGTGGAGAAACTGGGCCACAGAAAGGTTAAGTCACCTAGGGGAGTCCAAGTAGCCAGGTCCAAGGGCAGGCAGGCTGGGTCTGGTCCTCCTCTCTGAACCACCAGCTTCTACCGCCCCCTCCATCTCAACATGTGATGTCTCCTCAGTTGAGGAGACTTGACCTCAGTTTTCCGAGCTGTGAAATGGATTTC
Organism: Elephantulus edwardii; assembly: GCF_000299155.1. NCBI lineage: Eukaryota > Metazoa > Chordata > Mammalia > Macroscelidea > Macroscelididae > Elephantulus > Elephantulus edwardii. The sequence goes on along the minus strand of NW_006400065.1, from coordinate 2,157,301 downwards.
CCAATACTCACCTCTTCTGTTTGCTGCAAGAGTTAAATAACATCGTGGTCACATTAGTCCCTGCAGAAAAGAAAAGGGAATGTCCCAATGCCTGGGGCCTCACCTTCAATGATGTGAGTTCCTGGTCACTGTACAATGTCCCACAGAGGGGAGAGATAATACATGACCAGAATCCAAGCCCTGGATTGTCCAGAAAGGGCCTGGCAAAACTCAGGAGCCCCTTCCCAGCACCAATCCCATGATGGGAAGGGTTTCCTGGCATTGTCATGGTCTCCCCTTGCCCTCCACACCTGGATGAACGTACTGCATCCTGTTCATTCCCTACCAGAGAAGGAAGTGAAATTTAGGATCTGGGAGTGTGAAGTAAGCATCCACCCCACCCCCAGCAGGCAGATAAAGGGGCCAGCCCAACGCAGGCGCTCCTAGCCGTTTGCAAGCGCACCCTGTACACCATGGCCCACCACGGCTCGCTGCTCACCTGCATGCTCTTCACTTTGCTCGCCCCCCTTGCTCTGGAAGGAGGTCTGAGCGAGGAGACCTCCACCTGCTGCAGTCTCACTGTGCCCCGGAGAGAGTGGGGGGCCACTGCATCTGCATGCTCCCAGAAACTGAACCAGCCGGTGCGTTATGTGATAGTGTCGCACACGGCGGGCTCTTCCTGCAACAGCCCAGCCTCGTGCCAGCAGCAGGCCCGCAATGTACAGCATTACCACATGCGGGAGCGGAAGTGGTGCGATGTGGCCTACAAGTGAGTGGAGAGGCTGGGCGGGAAGGGGGTAAAGAGGGCGAGGGGGAGGGTGTGGAGTGCACGGAAGAAAAGGGTGCAGGCCAGGGGGCCCGCAGAACCCAGCTCTACGCTCCGTTCTGGAGCCTCCAGCCTGGTACTTTGGACAGTCCACTCAACCTCCAGGCACCTTGGTTTCTCCCAGGATCTCGACAGAGGACCGGGAGCGAGTGAGTACCAGGCACAAGAGACCCCGAGGAGGCAAAATAGCTAAGGTCAAAGGGGACCCCTGATGCCTTTGTGAGGGGCAGAAAAACGTACAGGTTAAATTCGGGCTGGGTGCCAGCCCCTTCTAAAATAAATTAAAAAAAAAAACACACACACAAAAAAACCCCAACACTGTTGTTTGATCTCTTTCCACTCCTGGGCATTTATTTTTGGAAAATTAAGTTTCTGAGGCTGTAAATCTCACCGGGAGGAGACTGTCCATCTTTCCTAGAGTAACTTGTTGACTTTGAACTGCAGACCTTTTTGGTGACTGGGCAAACACACAGTGCTCTAGGCCATCTTGGCTCCTTACAGGTAACTGAATTCTGAGACCTGGGTCAGGTCGCTGGCCCTCTCCAAGCTTCAGTTCTCATCACTGCAAAGACCCCAGGTTGGAGCCCACCTGGTCATTAAATTGTCTGGTCCACGCAGGGCACTTAGATACCACCTGCTGTATACACCAGGACCAGGTGCCATCCAGGTCACTGACTTCACAGCCTCACATGTGTCCGAGCAGACTGTGTGCCCTCAGGTTTCCAGTGAGTGATTTGGGGGAAGGAGATCACCAGGCCTCAGAATGGGCTCGAACCTCTGACCTTAGCAGCTGAGAAGAAGAGATGTTGGAAAAACTGTATGTGAATGGAAAGAATGGGAGAGGGAGAAGAATGAATGAGGAAAGGGATGGAGTCTTCCTCCAGGAAGCCCTCCCAGACTCATCCATCCCCTCCCCACCCTGACAGCTTCCTGATCGGAGAAGACGGGCTGGTGTATGAGGGCCGGGGCTGGAACATCAAGGGCGACCACACAGGATACATCTGGAACCCCATGTCCATTGGGATCACGTTCATGGGCAATTATATGGGTGAGTGACTGGGTCCGGGAGGGGCAGGAGGCTGCAGAGGAGGGTTCTTAGAGGGGCTCTGCCACCTTTACCTGAGCCTCTGAGCCTCTTTTCAATAGTGGGAATCACTGTGAGCCCTAAGGTTGCAGGGGGCACGGGGGCAGGTAAGATTGGTCTCTACTAGAGAAGCTATTGGTTCTGTACACAGCACCTGTTATTGTTGTTGTTGTTATGTGTCGTCGAGTCGCTTGCGACTCATAGCGACCCTATGTACAACAGCCCTAAACTCTGCTGTTTTGTGCCAATCGCACCGTCTCTGACACACCCATCCCTATTACCCCAATCACTGAATCAATCCACCTCATAGGGGGCCTTGTCCCTCCACCCTACCAAGCATGATATCCCTTTCCAAGGACCTGTCCCTCCTTGCAACATGTCCAAAGTATGTTAGACGGAGCCTCAGAATCCTTGCCTCCAAGGAGCAGCCTGGTTTGACCCTTTACCTGAGAAGGGCTTATTAAGCATCAGGTATTATTTGGGGTGGCAACTAGAGATCTGGGGCAGAGGAAGAGGAAAGGCCAAGGGCCATTGGCCATTTGCTGGAGCAGGTATGTGGAGACTGATGCAACGAGAGGGTAAGTCACTGCAAGGGCTCTCTCTCTCACGCTCGCTCGCTCTCTCTCTCTCTCTCCTTTCGCCTTCTTTATCACTATCTTTGCCTCCCTCAGAACGGGTGCCTCCAGCCCGGGCCCTCCGGGCAGCCCAGAATCTGCTGGCCTGTGGCGTGGCACAGGGCGCCCTGATCCCACAATATGAAGTCAAAGGGCACCGGGATGTGCAGCAGACACTGTCTCCGGGTGACCAGCTCTACGCCATCATCCAGAAATGGCCGCACTACCGAGAATGAGGCCCAGCCAGCCGGTCCCTCGCTCCAACTGCAAACCCACTGCCTCCTTCTCCTCCAATAAAGGCCCCAAAGGCCCAGCATCGACCTGTGCTCCTCCTGCCGTGTTTTTGTGAGACTACAAGTTTTTCCTGAGCCTGAAACCCTGTCTCCCATTTATACCCAGAAATACACACGGGCTCCATCCCCAAATCCTCTTCATGTCTCCCCACCCTACCCTACTCTCCATTCATAAACTAAGGGATTTACGAGCCTTTAATCCAGCATGCATTGCAAGGGGGAGGGCGAGAGGGCTGGGCCTCACTCCTGAAGCCCCGCCCTCAGCCCCGCCCTCAGTCCCCCCTCAGCTCCTGGAGAGGTGTGGCTGCACGGGTCAGGTCTGGAGGGGGCGCATCACAGCTGTGAGGTCACCATGTCGTGTCCAGCCGGCTCATGTATCCCTGCAAGGCCTTCAGGTGGACATCTATCTGGGCCTTGTCAGTCTTCCTCCACTCCTGCCCCTTCCCAAAACAGCACAGAAAGTTCAAATCTAAAGTTCTCCAAAAAGGGGGGAGAAGCTTACACGACATTCTCCCTCTTTCTAGCAGTGTGGGGAGACCGTTCCCTCCCCCTATTTCTCCAACAAAAAAGGACAGAGACCTTGCTCCTAGCTGTCCTATGGAAAGAATCAGACCCTACCACACATCTATCTGATGGCACTTAATAACAAAACCCTCCCATCTGCCGTTCATCAGTTCTTGCCCCAATCTCCGCCCACAACCCCGCCTCCAGCCCTCCGAGCCTCTCCTCCAGCTCTGCGGCGCACAGGGGCGCTCTCTCTAAAACGCAGATCCTCTCAGCTCCCTCCAAGGGGCTCAAGACCTGACAAAGCAACTGTACCGCAGGCTATTCCTTGCAGCCCTCTTTTTAAGTGCAAATGAGTGGAAATAAAGTACATCACTCAACAACTTGCTGAATCTCAAACTGACCCACACACAAAAAAGCCAACACTGCCTTCAAGTGGGTTCTCAGAATTGCCCCATCTCCTGTAAGTCTTGACCGAAGGGAGGACAGGAGGACGCTGTGGTGACCTAGTCCAGGGGAGTTGAGCTGCGAACCCAAAGACCACGCTCTTTCCTGCTGGTTCCAATCCAGCCTAGGCTCTGGGGCATAAAGATGGGCACTCGCTCTCTGTGTGAGCTATAAACTTCACACAGAAACCCAGCGCAGGGTCCGCTGTGAGCTTCTGACTCCACACCAGTGAGGAGGAGTATTTTTTTAAAAACAAATTTTTTAAATTTTAATATGTGTGTGTGTGTGTGTGTGTGTGTGTGTACCATCAAATCGGATCTGACTGGCACAGGAGGAGATTGCCCTTCCTTCTCCAGCAGAGCATCTGGTGGATTTGAACCACATACCTCTGGGATTGCAGTGCAGCTTCTTGCCACTAGGCCACCAGAGCTCCCTGAGAATCTTTGTTTTCTTGATGTTGAACTTCAATCCATATACGAGGCTGCAGTCCTTGACATTCTGCAGCAAGTGCTTCAGGTCCTCCTCAGTTTCAGCAAGCAGGGTTGAGTCATGTGCATAACGCAGGTTCTTCCACCAATCCTGATGCCACATTTCTCCTCGCAATTAATTTTAAATTATAAAGAAAAATGAACTCTCACTGCCATCTTTGTTATGTGTCATCGAGTCAGACCATCTCATAGCTGACCCTCCAGCGGGTTTGCAAAAGCAGTAAAAGGCTCTGGAGGAGATTGCTCACCTTTATTTTTTCCCCCCAGAACAGAGACCACAGATTCGAACCATGTGCCTTAGGGTTAGTAGCACAATTCTTTACCACTAAGCCACCAGAGTTTTCTCACTGCCATCTAGTTGGTTTCAATTTAGAGAGCCTTCCAAGGCTGTCCGTCTTAACAAGAGCCTGCAACTGGCACTAAAGTAATGGAAAGGTAACACCGTGTAAAACCCTGGGAACTCTGGTGGCGGAGCCCAAAGGGAGGTGCACTGCTAACATGAACAGCACACCCTCCTGTCGGTTCAAATCCACAAACAGCTCCCCCGAAGGAAAACAAGCAATCTCTTCCTGTGCTATTTAAAGCCTCCAAAAACCTGCAGGACTGTCAGCCAGGAGTGGGTTCTCTCTCCCTGGCAATGAGTTTGAGTTCTTTTGTTTTAATAGTACTTCAGACAAAAAGATTCTTTTAAACTCTTGTTGAGGGCCATAGAGGCAGAACCAACTCCTAGCTGACTGTCTAGCAGGTTTTCAGAGGCATAAATCTCACTAGCGGTGACTACCCATCTTTGTCCCACAAAGCCTCTGGCAGATTCAAACCACATATCTTTGGGCTGGCAGTCGGCTCCTTAATCACTAGGCCACCAGAGCTCCCTCTGGATACAATATATGATAGCTCTGTACTAATGTTAGCCTAGTTTTTCCCCCTCCATAATATCTTTAAGGAAAAAAGAGACTTTCTCTTCATCTGTAGACTTCTCAAACTAACATCCTTTTCTTTCCCTTTGCCACCTGTTCCAGTAATCTATGAATAAGAGTTACTTACTGCCTTTAACCCAACATTTGAATAATACAAACCTCCCCCAAAATATTGATAAAATTAAAACAACTAGGGCCACAGAGACTAGAGAAGATAACGTGAAATCTTCCCATACCCCACAGTCCTATCTGTCCTCATAAGACAGGGACACAGATTTGAGAAGCTCATAAACCCAATCTCTCATATACTAGTATTGATCATCTAATGCATTGTTGTTGTTAGGTGCCAGTCAGTTAACAATGATTCATAACAACCCTATGAACAACAGCTGTATCCTTTCACCATAGTTGTTTGTTCAATCTCTATGGCCAAGCAAATCATTCCAGAGGCTGGAAGTTATAAAGAAGAATTGGAGGAAGGATTGGAGGAAGACTCATCCACAAACTGCAGTACGGAGATGATACAACCTTGCCTGCTGAACACAAAGAGGACTTGAAATGCTTGCTGCTGAAGATCAAATACTAGGGATTCAAAATACAATACATTTCAACTTCAAGAAGATAAAAATCTTCACCACTGGGTCTATAGAAAACATCATGATACATGATACATTAAGAGAGAAGACTGAAGTTGTCACCAATTTCATCTTACTTGGATCCATAATCAACATCCGTGGAACCAGCATTCAGGAGTTCAGGAGACGTGTTGCATTAGATAAATCTGCTGTCAAAAACCTTTCTAAGTGTCGAGGAGCAATGATGTCAGTTTAAAGACTAAGGTGCATCTGATTCAAGCCATGGTCTTTTCGGTTACTTACTAAGCATCTGACAGTTGATGAATAAGGGTGACACAAGAAGAATCAATGTTTTTGAGTTGTGGCATTAAAGAAGAGTACTGAATATTTCCTGGACTGCCGAAGGAACATGTCTTAGAGTAACTGCAACCAGCTTACTCCTTAGAGGAAAAGGATGGTGCAGCTTCATCTCATGTATTTTGGGCATGTTGTGAGAAGGGGCTGGTCCTTGGAAAAGGACCATCATCATCATTGTGCATGGAAAAGTGGAGGGTCGTTGAAAGAAAGGAAGCCCCTCAACGAGATGGATTGATACAGTGACTGTAACCATGGACTCAAGTATATTAGAAAAGATGAAGATGACACAGAACAGGGCGGGGTACAGGTCCATAGGAGTCCTGGAGACTCAAGGGCACCCAAATCACAACACCCTAAGCAGGGGAAGAGCTACAATGCAGTTGATAGAAGACAAGCGTCCCCTGGCGGTGGAAAGGGAGAACCGCGAAGAGAGATTCAGCATCCTTGTCTCTGAATCAAGATTAAGGTCACAGTCAGAGCCAGTGAAGCTCCTGGACACCTGCTGCCGCTACGTCACCTACATAAAAAACAGGATAGCTGTTTTTCTTGTGTGGTTGTTAAGTGTCTTCAAATTGAATACAGTTCTTTTTTTTCTATAATTATATTTTATTAATTTTCATAAACATTTACAGAGATTTTGGGTTTCCATTCATTCACCGCTGCACCATTCTCT
>NW_006400065.1:2137691-2148159 GCF_000299155.1 Elephantulus edwardii | reverse complement strand
GTTGCACCATTTTACACTCCCACCAACAGTGAATAAGGGTTCCAGTTTCTCCACAACCTCAACAGCATTTATTGCTTGCTGTTCTGTTAAATTTTGCTATTTTGACTGGGGTGAGATGATATCTCATAGTTGTTTTAGAAAATGTCATGGTTTGAGTCGGGCATGCCTTAGCCTTTAATCAGATGCCCTTAATTGTTAGCACTTTAAATAGTTTTTTTTTTTCATTTTATACTGTTTTACTTAAAAAGTTCATATACATTCTTTTTCACACCAGATTTCTCCCCTTTCCTTTACTCACCTCTCCTTCCACCCATCAAATTGTATGACCCTATGATTAACCATCACCCCTCCTTTGGGTCCTCACACTCATTCTACAATAATGGTCTTATAAAAAATAGTTTCTTGACAGGAGATTTCCCTCATTACATCTTTTGATCTCTTGACTGATGCTTATATAGGTGTTGATTTTACAATCAAGTAAAACGAAATCATTGACAACTTGAACCTTTTCTCCATCGAGCATGATGTTGCCTATTGGTCCATAAAATGGACTAGGGAGAAAAACACACACCCCTGGGGGGAAAACAAGAAGCAAACCCATGCCATTAAGTTAATTCCAACTCATGGCAGCTCTCCATCCAATTTCTGAAGCGATAATTCTTCTCCCATGCAGCATTTGGTGGATTCAAGCCCTCAACCTTTCAGTTACCTGCACGACACTTAGCCTACTATGCTACCAGAGTCCCTTATAGTCTTTTTTTAAAATTTTATTTATTTGATATTATTTTCATGTACTGTCGAAACGGATCCAACTGTCACAGGAGGAGATTTCCCCTTCTTCTCCAGCAGAGCATCTGGTGGATCTGAACCATGTACCTTCAGGATTGCAGTGCAGCTTCTCTACTACTAGGCCACCAGAGCTCCCCTAAGAGTCCCTTATATTCTCAATATCTTTAAGCAATCTGATGTGTAACTATCCCCGTCTTTTCACAAAATGCTAAGTGTTTTGTAATCTTGGAGGCAAGGCATCAAGTTCCCAAATTTAACAAGCTTCCTCTATTTCAAATGGTGTGTCCAAAGGCCAGGGGGTGGGGGCCAGGATGGGCAGGAAGTGCATCTTGGAGGGCAGTAGGGAGACAGAGAGGGCTTCAGGCTTGAACGAGGCGATGAGGTGGAGGTCACTCCTGTGGTTGGCCATGGAGAGGAGTTGGGTGTCTACCTAAGAGTCATGAACAATTACAGAAGCATGTTGTTAAGAGACATTATTCCTTGGAAAGGGATATCATGTTTGGAAATTTGGAGGAAGGTCAATGAAAGAAAGGAAGACCATCAATGAGATGAACTGACAAAGTGACTGAAGCAATGGGTACAAATGTGTCAGAGATGATGAGGAAACAGGACAGGACAGGTTTCAAGTCTGTTGTTCACAGGGTCACTATGAGTCATACTCCACAGCACCTAACAGTATCAAGAAATCTCTGGCTTCAGCTCTTTGGCCTCACAGCCACCACAGTGCATGCTGGGAGGTCACAGTCGAAGTGGGAGCAAGAGCGAGGTAAGCGATGGTGTCTGAGGCAGGGCAGAGAGCGTGGCCACGCACAGGGCTGATCTCGTTTGTAAGGCATAGAGCAGGCAGCAGCAATATGACCTGAGAGGAGATAAGACTATCCACTCAAACATTTGATGACTTGCAAACAATGGTTTTATTTTGGTAAAAATTATTGTCGTTGTTATATGCCATTGAGTCCCCTGTGACTCTTATCAACTATGTACAACAGCCCTAAACCCTGTTCTATTCTTTGCCAATCTTATTATCTGCAACACACCTATCCCCATTGCCCTAGTCACTGAATCAATCTGTCTCATTGAGGGTCGTCCTCTCCTGTGCCGTCCCTCCACCTTCCCAAGCATGACTTCCCTCTCCAAGGACCAGTTCCTCCTTGCAACAAACCCAAAAGTATGTCACATGAAGCTTCAGAATCCTTGCCTCCAAGGAGCAGCCTGGCTTCATCCTCTCCAGGACAAACTTGTTTGTTCTCCTAGCAGTCTATGGCATATTCAACACTCTTCTCCAGCACCACAACTCAAAGGCATCAATTCTCCTTCTGTTGTCCCTAGTCATTGTCCAGCTCTCTGATACATAGCAAGCAATTGCAAAGACCATGGCCTGGATCAGGCGCACCTTAGTCTCTGACTGACATTGTTGCTCTTCAGTACTTTGGAGAGGTCTCTGACAGCAGACTTTCCCAATGCAAGTTGTCTTTTGATTTCCTGGCTGCTGGTACCAAGAGTGTGGATGGTAGAGCCAAGCAGACCAAAGCAGTCAACAATCTCAATCTCTTCACCATCTATCATGAAGCTGCCAATCATGTGACAAAACATTTGCCAATCCAGCCTTCTCTACGATGTGAACTGATCACACTCACCACGTTCTACAGGGATCACTACCATCCATTTCCATGTATTCTACCACCATTGAAAGAACTTCAGAGTAAAGACATTCCTGTTCCCCAACCCCTGCACCGTGGTGACGACTAATACACTTTGGTCTCTGTTGTGGTTAGGTGTGGGTGAGTTGATTCCAATTCATAAGACCCCAAGTAAACAGAACTAAACACTGCCCCATGCCTGTGCCACCCTCATGGGCATTGCCCCACTTGAGCCCATTCTTGCAGCAGCTCCTGTATCAGTGCGTCTTGCGGAGGGTCTGTCCTGCTGCTAATGCAAAGGCCAGAAGTTCAAATCCACCGGCTGCTCCACGGGACAGAGACGAGCCGTCCCCTCCAGTAAAGGTTTGCAGCCCTGGATGCCCCACAGTGGGTCTCTGAATCCCTTTTGGGTTTGGTTTGGGGTTTTCTCTAGTCACTTAATCTCTTTCAACCTCTACTTCTAGATTCCATGGTGATCAAATGGCATTTATCATCCCATCTCACTGTGCTTGCTTGCTTGATCAGCTTCTGTATTTCAAAAGATATGTAAGACTCTTCAACACTGCCTCATTAACATAATGGGATATTATGCTACCATTAACAATTCAAATTAACAAAACGGAAAATTCCCAAGTGAGATTATAAACACAAGTAATTTGGGGCATGTTGCAAGGAGGGACTGGTCCTTGTAGAGGGACATCATGTTTGGCAGAGCGGAGGGGCGTCGAAGGAGAGGAAGACCTTTGGTGAGATGGATCAATTCTGTGACTGGAGCGGTGGGAATAAGTGTGTTTGAGATGGCTAGGTTGGCACAGGATAGAACAGCATTTAGAGCTCTTGTACATAGGGTCACTATGACAAGCTCAATGGCACATAACAACAACAACAACAAATTTACACACTGTTAATGAGTCAAAACTGACCATAGCTGAAGCTCCGTTAGATTTCGGAAACTGTAAATCACACAAGACTGCTCACTGTTCTCTCTCAGAGCTTTCTGGTGGGCCCAAACCACGAAGAGATGAGGCCTTTGGGTTATCAGAGCAGCTCTCTACCGATGAAGCCACCAGAGTCCCCTGACCACAGAAAAAGAGGTTAGGATTTACAGAGAGGGTAGCAGAGAAGAAAAACAAAGTAACTGTGAAAGCAACAGTTTTATACTTAAGGTATGAAAAGCCTCAGACTGGAGACTAAGGTGTGTCTGATCCAGGCCATAATCTTCCCAATTGCTTGTTATGCATCAGAAAGCTGGACAGTGACTAGGGAAGACAGAAGGGGAATCAATGCCTTTGAGCTGTGGTGCTGGAGAAGAATAGTGAATATACCATGGACTGCCAGGTGAACAAACAGGTTCATCCGAGAGAGGGTGAAGCCGGGCTGCTCCTTGGAGGCAAGGATTCTGAGGCTTCATCTGACATACTTTGGGACATGTTGCAAGGCAGGATCAGTCTTTGGAGAGGGACATCATGCTTGGGAGGGTGGAGGGACAGCGCAGAAGAGGAAGACCGTTGATGAGATGGATTGATTCAGTGACTGGGGTAATAGGGGTAGGTGTGTCAGAGACAATAAGATTGGCACAGGATAGACTGGGTTTAGGGCTGTTTGTATATAGGGCGCTAGGAGTTCCAAGCGAGTCAACAGCACGTAACAACAGCAACATGGAAGGTCTGAACAAATGCTTTTAAATTTGGTTTTAATTACTAAATTAGCTTGTCTTCTTTCTTTTTTAATCCACTGAAGCAGAAAGAAGAGGAAGAGCATGTAAGTCTCTCCTGAACTAGGGCTTTTGGGCTGCTGTGTTCACCACCAAGCTCTAGGAAGGATTGGGAAAGCAGTTTCTAAGTTGAAAGCCCTCTGTCACAACAGGTGAGCCAAACCACTTGATGGGCCCAGGCAAGGGGCTTTTCCTGGACATATTCCCTCCAGAATGGAACTGCTGATGGTGTCCAGTGGCACTTGGGGAGTACCATCCAGTAGCTTCCTTGGGGTGGCTTAGTGGTAAGGAGTTGCACTGCCAACCCACAGGAACATGGATCAAATCTACCAGCTGGAAACAACTATGAGATATCATCACCCCAGTCAGAATAGCAAAATTTAACAGAACAGCAAGCAACATGTGCTGGCAAGGTTGTGGAGAAACTGGAACCCTTATTCACTGTTGGTGGGAGTGTAAAATGGTGAAACCACTGTGGAAGGTGGTATGGTGCTTTCTCAAAAAGTTGCAAATAGAGATACAATTTGACCCAGGAATTCTACTACTGGGAATATACCCCAAAGAGACCATAACTGACACCAAGCAGATATATGCAGACCTATGTTTATAGTGGCTTTGTTCACAATAGCAAGGAGTTGGATAAAACCTAAGTGCCCATCAACAAACGAATGGATAGAGAAGCTGTGGTATATTCACACAATGGAATACTTCACTGCATTGAAAACCAAGGCACTCATGCAATATTATTCAAAATGGGTGACCCTGGAGGACATTATGCTGAGTGAAGTATCTCAGTCACAAAAGGACAAATACTGCATAGTGCAACTGTTGTAAAACAGGACTGACATGGGGGCTGGGGGGAGACTGAGAAAGATGGGTTCAGTAATGTATACTGCATTGAAACAGATGAGGGAGAAAACTGTTTAAAAGGGATATGTGATTAGGTATCTTTGTCATGGCAGGAGTCCAGAGCAAAGGCTGCATAGTGGAGTGGATCTGGTGGGAGGGATTGTAAAACAATGAAAGAATTTTTCTTTTCCTTTTCCAAGAGGGTAGTGTACTGGGGGGGAGGGCTGAGAGGGGAGAAAAGTACAATGAATGAATGGAAATTAAAAAAAAATTAAAAAAAAAATCTACCAGCTACTCTGCAGCATCAAGACCGGCAATCTCCTCCCACACAATTTACTGCCCCTGACAACTCACTGGAGGGTCAGTTATGGGTCGGTTCCAGTGCTCGGAGGTACAACACAACAACAGGAGTACCCAGGTAAAGCATGTAGGTTCTAATATCAGAGACAGACCCGACTTTGAGCCCCTCTCTCCTTGTCAGCCTTCCTGAATCCTCACATCAACCTCAGTGAATCTGGTCACTTCATTATCCCCTCCATTTTGCAGAAGAAACTGAGGCACAGAAAGGTTAAGTCACCTAGGGGAGCTCACACAGGAGAAAGCGGTCTCCCTTCTGGACTATCAGGTGCTAGGTCTTCCCCACCGCAGCCTGTGACTTCTCCTCTCTGGTCTCAGTTTTACTCGGCTGTGAAATGGGCTTCCCCACACTCACCTCTCTCAATTATCTTGAAAATTAAATGTGATTGTGGTTGAAGAATTTAATGGCTGAGATTAAAAGGCGTCAGTGCTGAAGTGGTGTTTTTTTTTTCCAAAGGAGCCTTCAATACCGCAGTCCCTGCAGGAAAGAGAAGAGAATGCCCCAATGCTTGCCCTTGATGGTGAAAGGGCCTGGTCACTATTGTTCAGTGTCCCCCAAAGGGGAGACACAGTGCATGATCAGAACGAGGCCCTGTGCCAACCACAGGGCAAAGTGCACAGGACCCTTCCCGCCCCTAAGCCTAAGTGGTCTCTTGGCGTTTTCATGGGTTCCCCTTGTCCCCCACACCTGGATATGACCACATGGCATCCTGTTCCTACCCTGTTAGAGAAGGAAGTGAAATTTAGGGTCCTGTGTAACCGGCTGGAGAGTGAAGCAAGCGCCCACCCCCCTCCTCCAGGGCAGATAAAAGGGCTGGTGCGCGCTCCTAGCCATCCGCGAGCGCCCTGTCCACCATGTCCCCACGCTGTGCGCTGCTCACCTGCGCCCTCCTCGCCTTCCTCGCCCCCCTTGCCCTGGGGGAAGAGCTGAGCGAGGAGCTCTCGGCCTGCTGCAGTCTCGTCGTGCCCCGGGGAGAGTGGAGGGCTACCGCGTCCTCGTGCTCCCAGAAGCTGAGCCTGCCTGCGCGTTATGTGATAGTGTCGCACACAGCGGGCGCTTCCTGCGACAGCCCAGCCTCGTGCCAGCAGCAGGCCCGAAATGTGCAGTATTACCACGTGCGGGAGCGGAAGTGGTGTGATGTGGCCTACAAGTGAGTGGAGAAGTTGGGGTGGGGGTGTGTGTATGTGTGTGTGTGTGTGTGTGTGTGTGTGTGTGTGTGTGTAGCAGGGCAGTGTGTGTGGTAGGGCAGTGTGTACGGGCCACGGGGAGGGGGTGAGGTGTGAAGAACAGGGGGGAGGCAGGTTCCAGACCCCTCTGAAGCCTCCGGGCTGGGACCTTGGCTAGTTCACATTGCAACTCTCAGGAGAAAAGATTATCCATCTTTTTCCCATAGACTGGCTGGTGGAGTTGAACCCCCTGATGGTGCCATCTTTGAGTTAACAAGGCAATTCCTTCAGGGCTATACCACCAGGGGCCCCTCAACTTCCAAGAGGCCTTAGTTTCCCCCAGGACCTCCATGCAGGGCTGGGAAGGCGCACCTTGCTCAAATGATACCCAAGGAGGGGGGAAAAGCTGAAGGTGCCCCTGATACCTTGAGGGGACTGGGTCCCAGCCTCCCAAATATCCCGTTGTTATCAGACTCATGGTGACCCTCTACCAGCTTTGAGGCTGTAAATTAACCATGTTTATAATCTAGTAGTGAAGTGGCATCGTCAATGCTAAGGCACTTGGTTCAAATCCACCAGCTGGTCCATAGAAGAAAGATGGGCAATCTCCTCTTAGGTGATTTAAAGCCCTTGAAAACCCTCTGGCGGGTCAGCTAGGAGTCAATTCCGACTCAAAGAGTGCACAACAATAACAAATATTAGCCGGGAAGAGACAGCCCATCTTTCTATCCCAGAGCAGCTGGTGAATTCAGCTCTGACCTTTCCGTTGGCACATAATACACATGGCCCTTTTCTGCTAGTGTCAGGCTAAGACCTAGGGCCAGGGCGCTCGGCCTCTCCTGGCTTCAGCTCAAGCCTCTGCAGAGTCCCCAGGGGAGGGGCCCACCTGCTCACTGAATTGGCCGCTCCAAGCAGGGCCCTTAAACACCCCCTGCCGTATACAACCAGCAGCAGCTGCCATCCAGCCCAGGGATCCACACAGCCCAGTGTGTGTGTGTGAGAACTGCGCTCAGTCAGGTTTTCAATGAGTGATATTTGGGGGAAGGAGATCGCCAGGTCTTTCTTCTGAGGCACCTCTGGGTGGACTTGAAGCTCTAAATTTTGAGTTAGCCATTGAGTGCTTAACAGTTTGTACTACCCCGGCACCCTGGTGTATGTTGCTGTATGCCATCAAGTCACCCACAATTCAGTGACCTGGTGTATAGCACCAAATAAGTAAGCCAATCACTTGACTCCAAACAGCTATGATCCTACAGAACTTCCCGTCTGTTTCCAAAGCTGTGAATCTTGACAGAAGCGGATTGCTTTGCCTTTCTCCCACAGAGTGAAATAGTGGGTTTGAACCACTAATCTTTTGGCTGGCACACAAGGCTCCTAGGAACCCTGAAGTACATGAGCAGTTGTTACGGGGGTGTGTATGTGTGTGTATTGATATCATGGAGTCTGAACTGACTCATAGCGCTGACCCTCTAGGAAGTTTTCAGAGGCTACAAATCAGACAGGAGGAGCTTGTCCAACTTTCTCCCGCTGAGCAGCTAGTGGATTTGAACCACCTGCCTTTGGGTTGGTGGCACAATTCCTTATCCATTAGACCACCGAGCTCCCCTCATTGTTGCAAGGCAATTGCTATATACCACGTCCCATGCTGGACCTTGAGTCAGAACATAAGACACAAACAGTAGGAATCCAGCCCTAGTTAAGGGACCAGTGATGAGAAACCAGCAAAATCACCAGGATGGATTCAGATGGTGATAGATATAATGGGTGGAAAGAAACACGGTGATGGAGGGGGTGTCCTCTGGAACCAGGCTCTCCTCTCTGAAGGCTGGGGTAAAGAGGGCCTCCCAGAGGAGGTGGGTTTGAGTTGACTCTGGGATGGGGAGCTGAGGGGAGTGTGGAAGGCAGAAGGGACAGCAGGTGCGAAGGCTGTGACAGCAGATGTGTGCGCTGGAAGTGTGGCTGTTAGATGCCCGAGTCCATTTAAACTGTTAGCAATGGCCACAGGGGGTATGGAAAGGGGATGGCGGCAGAGGTCAAACGGGGCAGGACCTGGCAGGCCAAAGGAAGGGCTCTGGCTCTGACTCTGAAGCCTCAGGTCTTCCGGTGGTCAGGTTGTTGCTGTGTGCCATGGAGTCATAGCTGACTTTCCAGCAGGTTTTCAGCGGCAGCTAAGCGCATCAGAGGAGTCTACCCTTACTTCTCCCACGCAGCAGCTGGTGGATTTAAACCGTGTGACTTTGACATTACAGCGCAGCATCTTACCACGAGGCCACCAGAGCTTCCTGCTGGTCGTGTAGGAAGACCCAGTTGGGGCAGAGTGAGGGCCAACAGATGGGGGGTAGGTAGGGCTGCCGCTGGGGCCCCCTGCCCAAGAACTTCCCACTTGATGCAATAGGCTCAGGTCTTACACAAGGGTCCCCACAACGGGAGGAAATGCAACCAACCTCACCAGTGCAGACCCGTGAATGAATGCGTTTCACAGCTTGGCTGTCATGCCTTTTCCCTTCCAGAAGGAAAGTGCTGGGGCCCCAAGGTCTGTTTCTGATTATGAACCTGACCCCTGGGCCCTTAATCCCAAAGGGGACCCAGGGACCAGGAAGCAGACTGAGGTAGGCAGGGACAGAGCTTCTCAGTGGAGAGTTTTGGGTGATCTGCCCTTGGGCAAGTGACCCTGTGTCCCCAGCTTAAAATGTGGGTGAAAGTAGTACCTACCTTAGAGAGTCGTGGAGTGAAGGCTCAGCAAGCACAGCTCAAAAACTCCTCCAGAGGGCAGCAGAGAGCAAGAAATAAGACCATGTGGGTGGGAGTCAAGTTCTGCCTCTGCCCCTGCCTGGCTGTGTGACTCTGGGCAGGTGACTTCACCTCTCTGATTCTGTCTATATATGGGAGTCACAGTAACTGAGGATAAAACCAGGAACGTGGTAGGGAAATATCTGATGGGAAATTAGGGAATGAGAAGAGGGGTGCTGGGGGAAAACTCTCTAGGGGTACAGGAAGAGGTGGTGATGAATGAAGGGGATGGAGTCCTACCCCCAGAAGCCCTCCCAGATTCATTCACTGCCCCTCCCCACCCCCACAGCTTCCTGATCGGAGATGACGGGCTGGTGTATGAGGGCCGGGGCTGGGACACCAAGGGCGACCACACAGGATACATCTGGAACCCCATGTCCATTGGGATCACGTTCATGGGCAATTACATGGGTGAGTGACTGGGTCTGGAAAGAGCAGGGGGCTGCAGCGATAGTGGAAGTTATTTTTCAACCATACAGTTGGGAGTGAAGATGGATCCCCAGAGAAGCTACTGGTTCTGAAAGTGGCACCGGAAAAATGCTTGTCAGCTTTTACTTGAGAGAAAGAGTGAAGACCATTTGCCATTTACAGCCCACCAGGCACGATGGGGAAACTGAGGCACAGTGAGGTTCAAGTCACTGCAAGGGAGGGGCAGAGTCCAGTGCGGGCGCTAAGGGAAGTACACACACACACACACACACACACACACACACACACACACACACACGGAGAGGGAGAAAGAGAGGGAGAGAGGGAGGGAGAGAGAGAGAGGAGCCAGAGGGGGAGAGGCAGAGAGGAAGAGAGAAGGGGAGATACGGAAAGGGGGAAGGGAAGGGGAGAGAGAAGGAGGGGGAGGGAGGGGAAGAGGAGGACAGACAGACAGACAGACAGACAGACATTCTCTCAACATCCGCCCTCCTCAATGCTATCTTTGCCTCCTACAGAGCGAGTGCCCCCAGCCCGGGCCCTCCGGGCAGCTCAGAATCTGCTGGCCTGCGGCGTGGCTCGGGGCGCCCTGCTTCCACAATACGAGGTAAAAGGGCACCGAGATGTGCAGCAGACACAGTCCCCGGGCGACCAGCTCTACGCCATCATCCAGAATTGGCCGCACTACCGAGACTGAGGCCCTGCCAGCCAGCGGGTCCCCCACCCCGCCCCAGCT
>NW_006400065.1:2126060-2137563 GCF_000299155.1 Elephantulus edwardii | reverse complement strand
CAGTCCTCGGTGGTGCTCAGAACCCAGAGGCCCCGACCCTGAACCAAGACCCCGGAGATCCCAGCTCGGAAGCGACAGCACAGCTCAGAACCCAGAGGTCTCAGGTCAGAGCCCAGGAATCGGCACTGAGGCCCCGCAGTGGCGTTAGCAGCTCAGGGTCCCCGCGCAGACGCTGGACTGCACGGCTCCCTCCTGGACCCACGCGTGGCCAGGGCTCCTGGTGCAAGATTTATGCTTGGGCCCCTTTTAGGACGGGAGGCTCACCACCATGCATTTGAGAGTCAAGAAGTTTTTCCTGAGCCTGAACTCCTGTCTCGCGGACACGACACACCCAGAAATACACGCGGGCTCCATCCCCAAATCGCCTTTGTGTCTCACCACTCCACCCCATTCTTCAATCATAAGCTAAGGGGTCCCAAGGGCAAATGTGTTTATTTACAAAAGGCACAAACCCTCCCACCCATCATGCTTTGTGGGAGGAGGGGGAAAGGCGTGAGGTCTCACACCTGAAGACCCTGAAGCTCCAGGTGGGGTGCAGAAGGCAGCACCCCAGTGCAATCAGGACCGCGTGTCCAGTCGGTTCATGTATTCCTGCAAGGCCTTCAGGCGAGCGTCTATTTCGGCCATGTCAGCTGCCTGGTGGTCTGAGCTGTAGTCTGTGGGGGTGGACATGTGGGGTGGGGGGCTGTAAGGGACCCTGGGCATCTTTGGGGGGGTCCGGGGCTGATTAGGGATGGAGAAGGGTAGTTCCACACTCACCTTTGATGGGGACCCAGCCCCCTGAACTGCCTAGGCGTCTTTGATGGTGGCCACGTGCCACGGGAGTGGACTTCTGCTGCTGCAGGGAAGGGGGGACCAGACATAGGGTCAGGTTCTCTCTCCTGATCTCTGTCCCCTCCCAAATTGCACTGAAAGTTCACACTGAAGGTTCTCAAACAGCCTGGCTTATACAAACAACTTGGACAATCAACACATGCAAATTAAACTCCTTGTAGGAGCTTCACAAGGAGTCCTAGTGACACAGTGTCTTGAGCACTGGACAACTAACAGAAATGTCAGCCATTCGAATTCTCTTTGTGGCAGAAAAATAAGGCCGTTTTCTCCTCCCTTCAAAATATACACCCTGAGAAATCCATCAGGGCAATTCTACTGTCCTTTCAGGTCATGCTCTGGTGGCCCAGTTCTTAGGGCGCTGCACTGTAACTCAAAGGCCGCGCCTCTCAGGTCGTTCGAATCCACCAGTGGAACCAAGGGAAAAAGATAAACAATCTCCTCTCATGCAATTTACGGCCTCAGAAACCCAGAAGGCCTGGGGATTTTGAGTTAGCTTCACAACACCCTCTATGGTGGAAATTATTCCCGTCCCTATTTAACAGATGAAGATACTGAGAACGAGAGGCTACGCAATTCATACAGGTGGGAATTACAGAAAACCAGACTTTAAAGTCTGATCATTTGAGGCCCAAGCACACGCATACTGAGTCCCTGACCCTTCCATCTCTTGGAAACGAGAAGTCTGGGTTTCCAGAAGCATTTCAGAGTTGCCTCTATAACCCGATCCCCTAGGATGGAATCGTGAGAGATGGGAGCAGCTGCCTTCTGGTGGTCCCCATCCACTCCAAGGCCTGAAGGAAGGTGCTCACCGTAGTGGATCTAGTCCACATTGTGGGGCTGGCAGGCTTCCTGCGGCTGAGACGAGCTCTGAAAGGAAGAAGAAATCAGGGATCAAAGCGGGAGCAGCCTCGGCGGTTTCAAGGCCCTCCCAGCCTCCACCCTCTCTCCCTGGAAAAAGGCTGTTTCCAGGCTCCCCAGAAAATTTTACCCTCTGGAGAGTGACTCTGAGAAATCGTCCATCTCGCTGAAGGAGCTGGCGGACGAGCAGCGACTGCGGAAACTGTCCACTAGGGGGAGGAAGAGCGCATGAGGCTCCCCGCACCCGAGGGCGCACGGGGCCCGCCGACCTCCCGCCCACCCCGGCTCCCGCCAGGTACCGGAGGAGCTGCGGTGTCGGGAGCGGTTCGCTGCGTCCCCGCGAGCGCTCACGGCGGCGGGGTGCCGGGGCTGACGAGCCCAGGAGATCGTCGGGCCGTCCCCGCTGCCTCCGCTGCCAAGTCGGTTCCGCTGCTGCCTGTGTTGGATCAGAAAGGAAACCCCGCCGATGGGCTCAACTAATGCCGGGAAAGGCCCTGGTGGTCACGGCCACCATGACCCGAGATCACTCAGTGGGAATAACATGGAAGATACAAACCGGGCGGAGGTGGGCGGAGACACTACCGCACAAGGGGGAGGGGCGATTAGAAGAAGGGAGGAGGCAGGTGAGAAGTGAGTGGGGGGCGATCAAGGAGCGGGTGACCCCAAGGTCGGGAGGGGTAAAGGGGTCCTTAAAGGGGCCCCCACGGGCACTAACTTCATCTTGAATTCTTTCTGCTTCTTCTCCTTTGCCTTCACAAAAGCCGTGGGGTCGAAACGGGTTGTGCGACCACCTAGGACAGCGAAGATTGAGGTTTGCAGGTTCAAGACCTCCCAGCTTCGGCGCGTCCCGCCTCCCCCCCTGGCTGGACAGGGCGGCACCGACCTGTGGGCGAGGGAGAGGGGCGCGTGGGGCGAGCCCGACCCCGACTCCCGCGGCCGCTCTCCAGCGAAGAGGAGCGGGCGGCCCCGCGGCCTCGCGACGTGGAGCGCTCCCGGGACGAGGTGCGGCCCTCCCGGGCCGAAGGCGGCAGGCCCGCTTGCGTCCGCCTCCTGGGGGTACAGGGTCCCCGCCCCCCCCGGGAGTTACGTTCCCGCCGACCTGAGAAACCCTGGTCTCCCACGGCACTACGCACATTCCACAAGCAGGCCGTCAAACACTCCCAGAAAAACTCACTTAGGAACCATTTCCAATTTCCTACCACCCACCTCTTCAGTGAAGGGCAGCTGACATCACCCTGATGGCCACCAGCCGGGTGCGCCCTTTCAACGACATTCATTCCCCCTTTTCAGTCCCTTTTCTGGGCACCACTTCCCAAAAGTCCTGCCCACATCTCCATGAGTCCTCTGAATCCCACATGCACCGCCCACCCACTCAACTCCATTCCTCTTCAGATACCCAGTTTTCTCTGTGCACCCCCAATTGGCAGATCGCCAGGACCCGACCTGACCGACCCCCAGGTCCCGTCCACCCACGATAGCCGAGTTCTACGCCCCGCCCCGCCCGCAGACCCCGCCCACTTGTCATTTCCACGCTCCCAGAGCCCCGCCCACCCGCCCAGAGGCGCCCTCACCCGCGCTTGTACAGGGCCAGCTCACTGTTGAGCGTCCTTAGGCGCGCGCGCAGGCTCCGCTCTGACGCCTTCACCTCCTCCAGCTGCCGACAGGGGAGAGAGGTGCAGAGGTCCGGGTGAGGCCAGGTCGGCTGGCCCCCGCGGGCCGCCCCCAGCCTCGGCCCGCGTCCTCACCTCCTTGGCCAGGCGCCGGGAGTCCTGGGCGCGGCGGGCCGTCGGGGGCCCCAGGCCGCGCTCCTGCCGCAGCTCCAGCTCCAGGCCGCGCACCAGCCCGCGCAGCGTCTCGGCTTCCTGGCGCGCCGCCCGGCCGGCCAGCGCCTCCTCGCGCGAGCGCTCCAGCTGCACCTCCAGCTCGCGCTTCTCCGCGGACAGGCGCGACACCCTGGGGTGCGGAGACAGGAGGACGGTACACCCGTATCCCACAAGCACCCCCACTCCTGGCCGTGTTGAGCAGAAATTCCAGCATTCGCCCTCTAACACAGGGCGACACTTTTCTCTCCTCCACTTCCCCCAGAAGGGGGGACTGCGCCCCATCAGTCGCAGCTGTCCCACAACAAAGGGCATGATTCCACTTCATACCCACGGGACAGGGAAGAGACGGTCGTGTGGATTCTAATGGCACAATCGTGCATCAGTCCTAGTTCCAGCCCACGCCCACAATCCCGCCCCCCGCCCTCCAGTTCACCAGAGCTCTCTTTTTAAAATTAAAATAATCGGGTCACTTTGGAACTCAAGACCTGACAAAATGATTGCACTCAAGGCTATCCCTTGCAGGACTGTTAAACTAGAGAGCAGAAACGAAATTCATCACAATGAAAACTGGCGGAATCCCTGTTAACACGCCACACACCACCCAAACGCACTGCTTTCAAGGTGTTACTGGCTAGACTCGATCGTCCAGCACAACAGAACTGCCCCACCGGATTCTCAAAGCTGCAGATCTTTGCAAAAGCAGACTGCCACAATCCCTCTCCTACAGAGCTGAGGATGGGTTCGAACCACCCACCTTGTAGTTAACCTTCAAGCAGAAAGCCATCAGGGCTCCTCAAGGAGAACTCAAAACCACACTGTTGAGTCCGAACGACTCCTGTCTGACCGTCCAGCAGGTTTTCTAAGGCTGCTAATCCTTCTAATCGCAAAGAAAGATTTACCCGTCCTTCGCTGGTGGAGCAGCTGATAGATCCGCACGCACCAGCTGCTCCACAGGGAAAAGATGGGAAATCTCCCCTGCGATTTACAGCCTCTGAAAACCCACCGGGAAAATCCAATTCCAGAGTCAGTTCCAAAGTGGCGGCACATAGTCAAATTCATTACACAAAGAAAAGAACCAGAGAAATGTGGACACATACACACATGGTGATGTTAAGGGATCTTTGGTAATTTTGTTGTATGTGATGAGTGTATGGAAGGGCTGGTGTAGTGGTTAAAGTGCTCAGCCGCTTAAATTCAAGGTTGGCTGTTCAAATCCACTAGCCAAACCTAAGGGAAAAGATGAAGCAATCTGTCTCCCTGAATATCTACAGATTCTGAAACTCAAACGGGGTAGTTCTACCCATTGTGAGTCAGAACTCACCCGACGGGGCAGCTCTGCTCTGGGATCAGTCCTATAGGATCAGAATCAACCTGCACCGAGATTAGTGATAAGAGTAGTGAAGTACGGGTATGTTATGTGATGGGGTTTTTTTTTTAATGTCTTTTATCTTCAATGGTAAAAACACACACTGAGATCTTTACAGAATTTCTTTCTACAGAAAAGGAGGAGAGTAGATGAACAACACAGGCAAAATGTGGACAACCATCAAAGTTGGAACAAAAATGCTGGTGTGTTTGAAATCACAGAAGCCATGGAAGCTTCATATATAAGTTATTAGATGGAGGGCTGGTGAAATGGAGATAGATGTGAAGGGAGGGGGTAGAAGTGGATGGATATCCTGTGGGATGGTGAAGCAGGAAGTAAGTGCATAAAGGTGCATGTGAGAAAGGCAGGGACAACACTGACACTAAAGTTAACTCCGCAATAAGGGATATACCTTTAACTGGCTGGTCTGTCTAATACTTCTCTAAATCTGAACATTCACATTGAGACAGACTAGGAAGAAGGATTGGCCATCCACTTCTGAAATAGCAGGCCTCTGAAAACCCTATGTACAACTCTCCAAAGTGCTGAAGAGCAGTGGTGTCTCTCTGGAGACTAAGGTGCGTCTAATACATGCCATGGTCTTCGCAATCACCTGTTATGCATCAGAGAGTTGGACAATGACCAAGGAGGATAGAAGGAGAATTGATGCCTTTGAGCTGTGATGCTGGAGAAGAGTATTGAGAATACCATGGACTGCTAGGAAAACAAACAGATTTGTCCTGAAGAGGGTTAAACTGGGTGGCTCCTTGGAGACAAGGATTCTGAGGCTCCGTCTAACTTACTTTGGACATGTTGAGGAGAGACCGGTCCATAGAGAGGGACATCATGCTTGGGAGGGTGGAGGGACGGTGCAGGAGAGGAAGGCCCTCTATGAGGTGGATTGATTCAGTGACTGGGATAATTGGGATGGGAGTGTCAGAGAGTGCGATTAGCACAGGACAGAGCGGAGTTTAGGGCTGTTGTACATAGGGTCGCTATGAGTCACAGGCGACTCGACGGCACATAACAACAACAACAACATACTATTTTACCTATTTTTTTTATTTTAGTGTGTGGGTGTGGGTGTGGGTGGGTGTACCGTCAAATAGGATCTGATTGATACAGGAGGAGATTGTCCCTCCTTCCCCAGCAGAGAATCTGGTGGAATCGAACCATGTACCTCTGGGATTGCAGTGCAGCTTCTTGCCACTAGGCCACCAGAGCTCCCTTATTTTACCTATTTTTACATGTTCTTGGAATTTACTGTTAGATTCCTGTACTACATGTGTGCATGTTATGTACAAAGTAAGCGGTAAAAAATGTTCCCCTTCACTTTCTCCAAGAGGCTTCCCATTCACCCCCTATTGAGGACTCCCCTTCTCTTTCCACAAAGCTTCAGTCCTTTTCAAATTCAGTTCCTTCCTTCCCCCTCCTCCTCCTTCTCCTCCTCCTCCTCCTCCTGGCAGGGATGGCTCTGCTCATCTTTCAAAGGTCACCTCCTCAGGGAAGCCCTCCTGCCCTGCCCCACCCAGGGTCACATCCCTCTATGCTCTGGGGCTCCCAGTACATTTCCTTCCTGGCACCGACCACTGTCAAGCTGGCATTTATCGGCGAGATGATCTGAGTTCTGTCTGGCTCTCTGTCCCTGAGGACAGAGTCTCCATCTGTCTGATCCACCACACAGGGCTTGGGCTTGGCAGCCAGGTGACCCGCGTTCAACCCAAAAAAAAAACTCCACTGCCAATTACACACTAAAAAACCCCACTGGGTCAGTTACAAATCATGTCACTGTTGTTTGGTGCCATCAGGTCAGCTCTGACTCAACACAATCCTGTGCGGAACAGACCCCTGCCTGACCCTGCGCCATCCTCACGATTTCTGCTGGGTCCACTGCTGTGAATCCACCTAATTGAGGGTCTTCCTCACTTTCACTGACCCTCTACTTTCCCAAGCACGATGTTCTCCATGACAACATGCCCCACATATGTGAAACGACGTCTCATCATCTTTGTCTCTAAGGAACACTATGGCTGCACTTCTTCCAAGGCAGATCCGTGTGTCCTTTTAGCAGTTCAGGGCATATTCACCTCGCACTGACCCTGTAACACAGAACTCCTCCACAGAGCTTCCTAGGCTATAATCTTCACAGACAGAGCTCTGGGGGCCTGGTGCTAAGAAGAGGCATTGCAATCCCAAAGGTAAGCGGTTCAAATCCACCTGCTCCATGGGGGAAGGATAGGCAGTCTCCTCCTGTGCTATTAACTGTCTCTGAAATCCTGCTGTAGGGTCAGCTATGACTTCCTGGTACACAACAACAACAATATTCACAAAGCAGACTACCACATCTTCCCAAAGAGCAGCTGGAGGCTTCAAACTTCCAACCATTTGGTTAGCACCCAAGGGCTTTTAATCACTGCACCAAAAGAGGTCCACTCATTACCAGCTGAGTGACCTTAGGCAATTAAACGTAAGCGTCCTGAACCTCAGTTTTCTCATCTGTGAATAGGGATTGTTGTTGTTAAGTGCTGTCGAGTCACAGGCGACTCATAGCGACCCTATTAAGGAGAGTCCTCGACGCTTGGGTGCCTTTCATCCTCTCTCCAGGTTCATAGGTGAATAGGGATAATGAGAATAATATCTACCTGATCTCAACTCAATTCATTGTTGTCGAGTCAGAACTGACTCCAGCTGGCCTTCCATCGGTTTTCTGAGGCTGGAAATTGCATGGGAGGAGACTGCCCATCTTTTTCTCAAGGAGCCACTGGTGGATTTGAACCACCAGAGAGGCGACGCCCTTGGGTTAACAGAGCCCCTCCCTGTCTACAAAGGACCCCACCAGAGCCACCTCCCTGTCTGAGAGGTTACAGGAATTTCCAGAGTGCTTATCCCACGTCTGGCACACAGTAAGTGCTGCCTGTTAATACCTTTCTGTGAACAACTCAACACTTAACCTAATATATCACCAGAGCTCCTGAATCCTTAATAGTAGCTGAATGAATGAACGGAGCTCGGAGTCTTCCCAAACTGCCAAATGCCAAATTCCACGTAGAGAGGAAGATGAAAAATGGGGGAGGGGGCGGAATCAAGAGGAATGGAAATTATCTCAATCAACAGAATTTTAGATTAAAAACAAAACAAAACAAAACGACCAGCTGTACAGGTTGTGTTGTTGTGTCTAAGAGACAAATAGTGCCACCTTGTGGCCTTCTTGGGAACAACATGCACTCCAGCCGCCCCATCCTATTCCTGTCCACCACCCTCTGGGCTGGAGGATGGATGCAAAGGATCAACCTGTCCGGCCTCCCACTCTGACTGTCTCGGACTCGCCAAGGCTCAAGGACTCTCCAGGAGCTGAAGCACGAAGTCCTTTCTGTCAGCGCTTTGCACTGGACAACAGCTCAAAGCAGCCAAGTAGGCTGCCTGCATTCACAGCCCACTGTGTGACCTGGGGCTAGTTTCTTAAGCCTCTGTGGGCCTCAGTATTCTCCTCTGTAGAGATGATACCTCATTCATGGAGCCCAGACCCTGATGTAGTTAAATGCTCTATAAGCAGCAATCGCATCCCATTAAGATTACAGTCTGGAGGGGTAATCTCCTGTGCCAGTCAGATCCAATTCAACGGAACACAACAAGAAAAGGGAGGGGGGATTTACGGCCTCAGGAGCTTAAAGAAGGGTCACTAGGAGTTGGGACAGACACAGCAGCAATGAGTGTGAGTTTTCAAGTTTACTATTAGATGATGATGATGATTTGTTATTATTATTAAGGAGCCATGGCCAACACAGTGGTTAGCGAGCTCAGCTGTTAGCCAAAAGGTCAATGGTTCAAACCCCAGCAACTACTCCACAGGAATGAGCAGGCAGCCCTGGAAACTCTAAGGGCAGGTCTGTCCTGTAAGGTTGTTCTGAGACAACTTGAGAGCAGTGGGTGGGGTTTGGGCTTAGGTAGCACAAGTGGTCTGTGTTATTTTTGTGGAGAGTTTTTTACATCAGACAGGTAATGTGCCCATGTCGCAAAGGCGTTTAAGGGTGTTGTCACATGTCATATGAAAGCATGAACACCCAACCCTCATTGCTCATGAACTGAAAAAGGACCAGGAGCACAGATGTTTTAAGCATTTGGCTACAAACCGAAAAGCTGGTACTGGAGCCCACCCAGCACCTCAAAAGAAGAAAGGCCTGAGGGAGCTCTGGTGGCCCAGTGGCAAGAAGCTGCACTGCAATCCCAGAGGCACGCAGTTCAAATCCAGTGGCAAGAAGCTGCACTGCAATCCCAGAGGCACGCAGTTCAAATCCACCAGATGCTCTGCTGGAAAAGGAGTGACAATCTCCTCCTGTACCAGTCGGATCTGATTTGATGGTACACACACAAAAAATAAAAATAATATTTACTTTTTTTTTTTTTAAAAAAAAGAAGGTCTGGGGTGTGCTTCCTTGAAGATGGCAATGACCCTACAGGGCCATGCTGCTCTGTCACATGAGTTGTTACGATTGAGAACTCATTTCAAAGTACCCAACAACAAATTATCATCATTATGAAAAATATTGTTCACTCCCTTGGGAAGCTGGGGTTCCTCTAGGTGGAGAAGAGTTACCAATTCAGCTCCCCTTCAGCACACATGGAGGAGCCCTGATGGCTAAGGAGTTGTGCTGCCGACCCAAAGGCAGAGAGTTCAAATCCGCCAGCTGCTCCATGGGAGGGAAAATGGGCAATCTCCTCTCGTGTGATTTACAGCCTCTGAAAACCCGCTGGAGGATTAGCTATGAGTCAGTTTTGCCTCAAAGGCACAAAACAACACAGAACGCAGCAAAAAGCCCTGAGTACTTAACAATGGGTTTAGTCCAAAGCTGCTAACCAAAAGGTTGGGAGTTCGAACCCACCAGCTGCTGCTCTGCAGGTGAACTTAAGGGAGTCTGTTTCCATCAAGATTACGGCGTTGGAAACTCTATGGGGCAGCTCTACTGGGCCCTATCAAGCTGCTGCTGTTGCTGTGTACCAACATGTCAGATGTGACCCATAGTTGACCCTCCAATGGGTTTTCAGAGGCAGTTAATCACACAAGAGACTGCCCACCCTTCTCCTCAGAGCAGCCGGTGGCCGTGAACTGTGTGCCTTTGGAACTGCAGCGCAGCTTCTTGCCACTAGGCCACCAGAGCAGCTATGAGTGGGAACTGACAGTACACAGCAAGCACGCCATAAATGCACTGAAAGATAAGGGCCTGCTGCCTTCTCAATACTCCCACCAGCCACCAGCAGATGGGTTGCTTCCACTGGCCTGTGAGCCTGTGGGGTCAGTGCTGTACTCTCTGCACCAACCCTCACCAGAAGTATCTGATAAGAGCTGGTCTTCCTGGTGGCCGGGTCTCTCACAGGGAGTGGTGCTGTTAAATCACAGGCCATAGCTCTCTGGTGCTTCAGACCCACCAGTAGCTCAGAGAGACAGACCGTCTCCTCCCGTGCCATCTACAGCCTCAGAAAAACCAACGGCGGGTCAGCCGTGAGTTGGTTCGGACTCAATGATAATGCATCTTTAAACGAGGACTTCGCGGTGGCAAGAGGGTGGTCCGAGGCCACTAGCTGCTCCCTGGAAGAAGAAGGATGATGCTGTCCGCTCCCGCACGGATTTACAGCCGTGTTAAGGTGAGGCAGTCCTCACATGTCCTGTATACACGGTGCAGGCACACAGCTGCTCCGTGGGATTTACAGCCTCTGAAAACCCACGGGAGGGTCAACTGGGGGTTGGTTCCTGCTCGATGGTACATAACAACAACAACGTGGGTCAGAAGAGAGGCAACAACAGTGGGTTTGGTTTGGGTTCTGGTCTCCCATTCGTGCTGAGCAAGGGCTCCCCAGTGCAGGCTGCGCTGCGTCCCCCTGCCTCCCATCACCCTTCACACACACACACACACACACACACACACACACACACACACACCCCGCACCCTCCTGGACTCACTGCTCCCGCAGGTGCCAGAGCTCCGCCTCGCGGGCGTCCCGAGCCTCCTGGCCGCCCGGCCCTCGCAGGTGGCCCAGCTCCTCCTTCAGCGAGCGGATGATGCCCTGCAGGACCACAGGGTCCGGCTTGCCCTGGTACGGGAGGGGCAGCGGGTAGTGAATCCTGAGAAGGAGGGATCAGAACCGCGGCATCTCAGAGGCCAGGAACCCACCCCAGGCTAACTACCGGACTCTCAACGTCTTAGCATAAAAAACCCCCATCAACAATTCCCTAAGCCCCCCAGTTCCTAGAAGCTACCTTCTAAATGCAGCTTCAAGGCCCATCCCTGGACCCTAGACCCCTCCCACCATTCCCCAGACCCCGTTTCATAACTACCAGGCTTACAGGCCTGGTATGATTGGGAAAAACCTCCCTTGAACCGGCTGCCAGTGGAAACAAGCAACCACATCAGGTTATTTGCCGCCAAGGGCACTCCTATTTCAGATTTCACAGTGGGAGGTTCTGGCTAGCCTGACCCAAGCCACCCTTTGGCTGGGGAGAAAAGAAAGGCAGGGGGCTTTGATTAACTGTCCCTCTACAACCAGGAGAAGATAAAATAGATGAATGGGACCTTCTAAGAATCAAATCCCTATGCACATCCAAAAACTTCTCCAACAGGGTAAAAAG